>NC_041353.1:14246270-14253770 GCF_004354835.1 Perca flavescens | reverse complement strand
ATTTATGCAGGCTTAGACATGGCCTTATATCTTCACTTAGTTTTTCTTCTTTCCTTCCCTTTGTATTCCCCTTTTTCACCCTGTTTGCTGCTTTTGTGTTTTTCATTATATGGCTCTGGGGCTGCAACGCATGTTTAATTTGTCTTGGATGAACACTGCCTTCCTGTTTCTGTATCTCCTTTTCCTGTCTGCCTCTCTTTACTGAAGGTTTAGATTCTATGAACGTGCCATAAATCAGTTTAAAATAACTATAAAATACCTAATTCAAGTCATACACATTGGCAAGGCACAAACAAGGTAGATATAGTATATATGTAAGATTTAAAACAATTGCATGAATATATGATAATTACATGAATCTAATGATTTATGAAGTCTGGCACAAGTTGTCCAACCTGACTAAATGCCTGAATTTCTTTTTTCTTCTTTGTCATGCTGCTTCACATACCCACTTCTAAATGGTGTCATCTCCACATCTGTTTACCACTTGTAACTTGCATTGTGTGTAACTTGTGTAAAGTGCATTGAATTTATACCCGTTTGTAGAGAATGGAGTTCGCACCTAAAACTATTTTCATAGGCATGGACGTGGAAGAGCAAAGACATTCATGAGAAAACACACAAATATAGACTGAAGATTAAACACTGTTAATGCTCGATATGAGTGTGAATATTTGAGTGATCCATTGCTGGAAACTTGGACTACTGTCACAGTTTTGTCTGATGGGAGACAGAAAAGATGGGTTTTTTGTTCAGCTATGTACTGTTTTGGTGCATTTTATGTAAAGCGAGCATTGCACTGGTTTGGTTGTACTCTTTACTAACTTGCAAAATAGTCTTAAAAACCAACATGAAAAAGAATTGTGATAAGATCATGAACTTTTTTTTTTTGCCATATGGGTGGGGAAACAATTGATTCTTGAAAGATTTTTGGCTCGATGCAGAAAAGTCAATTATCCATCCCGACGTCCTCTCCAAGAGGTTTTACATGCAGTAACTTCAGCCTTTTCACTTAGTGGCAGTTGTCCCAGGGCAACAAGTGATCACATGTCAGGAAAACATAAACCTAAGTTGTTTGACCAAATGACCAGTGCAGTCATTTTCCAGTCATGATGGTGCTGAAAAAGGTGAACACTATGAGAAGAGACTTTTAAAGATTAGAAGAAAGGGGTAATAGGAGGAGAGAAAAGGAAATTAACTGTTGAGAGAAATGCAGAGATTAAAGGTGAGGAGAGAAATTTCTTTTTGGAAGCATCTTTTACTTCTAAACATGCATCCACACACCAATTTGTGCAACTCAAGTTTAAGAAAGCATATCCTCATCTATTCACCCAAAGGATTATTAGGAACACCTGTTAAATTTCACGTTAATGAAATTATCTAATCAACCAATCACATGGCAGCTGATCAAATGCCTTTAGGGGTGTGTTCCAGGTCTGGACAATCTCCTGAACTCAGAACTGAATGTCAGAATGGGAAAGAAAGGTGATCTAAGCAACTTTGAGCGTGGCATGGTTGTTGGTGCCAGACGGGCTGGTCTGAATATTTCCCAATCTGCTCAGTTACTGGGATTTTCACACACAACCATTTGGGTTTACAAAGAATGGTCTGAAAAAGGAAAAACATCCAGGAAGCGGCAGTCCTGGGGGGCGAAAATGCCTTGTTGATGCTAGAGGTCAGAGGAGAATGGACCGTCTGATTCAAGCTGTTAGGAGATCAACTTTGACTCAAATAACCACTTGTTACAACCAAGGTATGCAGCAAAGCATTTGTGAAGCCACAACAAGCACAACCTTGAGGCGAAGGGGCTACACCAGCAGAAGACCCCACTGGGTACCACTCATCTCCATTAAAAATTGGAAAACAAGGCTACAATTTGCACGGGCTCACCAAAATTGGACAGTTGAAGACTGGAAAAATGTTGCCTGGTCTGATGAGTCTCGATTTCTGTTGAGACATTCAGATGGTAGAGTCAGAATTTGGCGTAAAGAGAATGAGAACATGGATCCGTCATGCCTTGTTACCACTGGGCAGGCTGGTGGTGTTGGTGGTGTAATGGTGTGGGGGATCCCTTTCACCTTCAGAACTGCCTTAATTCTTTGTGGCATTGATTCAACAAGCATTCTTTAGAAATGTTGGCCCATATTGATAGGATAGGGTCAAACACGGTATTAGTATGGTGTTCCTAATAATCCTTTAGGTGAGTGTATAATGCTCTTTCTGTATCACAAGGACACACATTAAGCACCTATTTCATTGCCATATTCAGTTTTATCAATTAAACATGGTCAGATCATGAAAATGTCACCTCGGGTTTAAATTATTGCAGCATCTGCCAAGCACACTGTACTTCACTCACACAGCTATACATATAAAGTACGTTAACTATTATATACGGTTAAGAATTCAAAAAAAGAGGTGAAACAGAGGTGAAAATAAATATTACAGACCGACAGTATACCAAAGCCATCCCCCTTTGATCTTCACACTCTTCAAACCACGTGCCAGATTTACATGTAAAAGTGTATTTGTGCAGAAGGCACTTACCCATCAGGCCTGTTAGGTGAAGGAAATACATATATAACATGTTAACTCAAACCTAAATTGGCTTGATTTACTGAATGACTACAATATTTAAAGGAGGGAACAATGCGACAGGCACATTAACATATTAAATGGGTCCAGGTTGCAGCATTTGCTAACAGCTGACTGGAAGTAAAACTTGGACCTAAATTATTTCCTGGCGACACAATCCCAATTAAAATGGTCCATTCAGTTACTATTGTGTTGCTGGTGGGAAGTTCCAAACATCTGGGACTTCCATGTTGGATGCCAAACCTGGGAGACAAATGATAAACAAACACTGGCAACCTGCAGCTTCAAGTAATGTAAAGCAATACTCAAAATCTTCTGATAGACTCACCTTCTGCAAGGCTTGAAAGGTGGCTGGAAAAAAGTTTGTACCCTGCTCCGTCATGAAAAATAATGCACCTTAACAGAAGTATGTATTTAAAGAGCAACTAACATCCCGTTTTACGGTAAACTTTTCCCCTTCACAAATATGCAGTATAACATTCAGACCCAGTCTGTTCCCTTGACATGGACCGGAAAAGGGAAACTAACCTACTTTGCAGTTAACACTATAGAATGAGGCCCCGATAAATTCATTGTGTATAAAAAATAAAATCATTTTACAGGCATAAAGGTTGATTTACTTATCAAAAAGGCTATTTTCTTTTCTAGTTTGAATGCAATGTATGTGAAAATCCTAGTGAGAAGGTGTTGATACTATGGTCTGCAAAAAAGCCATTTGGTTAACATTGTGGGACATCAGTCAATATCAACAGCAAACTGTCGTCTTGTTGCCATGGTGATTTTGATCACAAGAATTCTGACCCCATCATAAAATCCAAACAGTCAGAGGAAGCATGTTCGGGGCTTATTTACCACTTGTTTGCTGGAACAGAAAGAAAAACAGAAATGGAGCTATTTGCTTCATGTTTCAACGGCTGTGTATTGTCTCTGCTGTCATAGTCAGACGAGGACATGTTTGCGGCCAGCTTGTATTTGCAGCATATGGTCACCAGATATTGCCACAGTTTGATTTAATTAATTCATTTCTTAATTAAGAGAATTCCTGAGTCATTATGCACTGTATTATACACGTGCATTTAATATTCTATTTGTTGAGAGACCTATCCAAACTTTCTTCTTTCAACATTATTTTCAATTGAACTTTTCAGTTCTAATTTAAGTCTAGCTGTTTTCGATAATGCTCTTCCTCCCCTTCCTTCTTTCTCTCATTTTCTCTCTCTCTCTCTCTAGTTATTTTTCTATCGCGCGCTCTCACTCAAAAACACACACACACACACACACACACAAAATTATTATCCTTTGATGTGAGATTTTGAGGTTAATTTATGTAGGAATTTAATTAAAGGAATACATGATTCATGTTTTTTGCTTCTCTAAAGTCATTTCTATGCACAGAATACTGTAGCTGGTATGGATACTGAGGCTGCAGGGCCTTTTCATTTCAACTGTGGGTGCATTTATTTTCTGGTGTATACAGTCCCTGACAAAAGTCTTGTCGCTTGTGTACAAATTGACCTGAAGTGCCACTGAAATATATTTCTAATCAAGATGTTTTTACAAGAAATGGCTCATTTTAATCCCAACAGCTTTAGTAATAATGTTTCAGTGCAAAACTAAACTGTCAAAAAGTATTCTAATATTCACAGCTTGGTAAAGCCCATTGAGTCAATTTTTTTCAACGACGTAAGTGTTGTCGCCTTGTCATATGAGCTTCACCTGTGACTAATAATGGATCAATTAGGTCTCAGGTGTGTATAAAAAAAACCCCAGTACACTAGACCTTCACATCAACTGCAACTAGACCTCTGCAAACATGCCTAAGATTCACCCTGAGACTAAAGTTTTGATTATCAAGAGGCTGAAGACCAGATCCACTGCTGATGTGGCAGACACCTTTACTGTGTATCAGCGTCAAGTACAGAGGATAAAAAAAACATTTGAAGACACTGGAGACGTTTTTGACAAGCCCAGGTCAGGCAGACCCCGCAAGACAACTGCTCGAGAGGACCGTTTGTTGGCTCGAAAATCCAAGGCCAGCCCATTTTCCACTGCAGCAGAGCTCCACGAGACCTGGTCACCTGAAGTCCCTGTGTCAACCAGAACAGTTTGTCGGATTCTGTCTCGAAATGGCCTCCATGGTCGAATCAGTGCCCCGAAGCCAGCACTAAACAAAAGACAATTGAAAAACCGTGTGGCATTTGCCAAGGCCCACAGCCAGCTAAAAGGATGGACGCTGGAAAAGTGGAAGAAGGTGGATTTTTCAGATGAATCTTCTGTTGAATTACACCACAGTCGCCGAAAATATTGCAGGAGACCTACTGGAGCCCGCATGGATCCGAGATTCACCCAGAAAACAGTGAAGTTTGGTGGTGGAAAAATCATGGTCTGGGGTTACATCCAGTATGGGAGTGTGCGAGAGATCTGCAGGGTGGAAGGCAACATCAATAGTCTAAAATACCAAGAAATCTTAGCTACCTCTTATATTCCCAACCATAAAAGAGGCCAAATCCTGCAGCAGGACGGTGCTCCATTGCATACTTCCATCTCCACATCAAAGTTCCTCTAGGCGAAGAAGATCAAGATGCTCCAGGATTGGCCAGCCCAGTCACCAGACATGAACATCATTGAGCATATGTGGGGTAGGATGAAAGAGGAAGCATGGAAGACAAAACCAAAGAATATTGATGAACTCTGGGAGGCATGCAAGACTGCTTTCTTTGCTATTCCTGATGACTTCATCAATACTTTGTATGAATCCTTGCCAAACCGCACGGATGCAGTCCTTCAAGCTCATGAAAGTCATACAAGATATTACATTAGGATCTCACAGCACCAGTACTTAATTTGCTGACATATTTTTGTATTTGCAGTAAATTTGTTCAATTTCTGTATAGGCGACACAACTTTTGTCTTGCCAAAATTTGACCTTTCCGTCTTGATTAAATGATAAATCTTTTTTCAGTGAAACTAATTTATTTCAGTGCATTAAACATCATTTGGGACCAATTGATTAATTAAAAGTCAGGTTAATAGCAGGTGGTTCTACAAAATAGATAAGCGACAAGACTTTTGTCAAGGACTGTATATCAGGTTTTATTTATCAGACAGATGGGCAACCAAAGAACCTAAAGACATACAGACATCCAGTAAAATATCTAGTTCAAATGAAAGAGGTGAGCATTACTCATGCATTGATTTTTAAATCCATTCCCCGCAAATTATTCATTTAGTCGTTTGGTTGAATTCATTATTTGAATGTGTTTGGCTGCTGTGTTGCTATGGCAGCAGAGGCAGGGAGGGCGAGGAATTTTTGTTTGTGGAGGATAAAGTTTATGATGTCAGATTTGGTGTCGAGCAGATTATTTGTCATTGCTTCCAGGGAGGTTTCTTCTCATTTTACTTCCCACACAGAAGCATGCTGGCTGCGTTGTCTGTTTGTATACCCAGTTTGAAATCTATGTCTGAGACATTTTGGCTAAAGCAATTTTTGTTTAGGGTTAATGTTGGATTTCAGGTTATTACTTAAATTCGAATTAAAAAGGTTTATACAAACCTTTTAATTTGTTACGGCTATAGTGCAGTTTGGGAGACAGAAAATAACTATGGTCTCAAAAAATAAAAATAAAAGCATGGAAAACCTTAAAAAATGATGTGCACCTGGTCCTCCAGGAGGCTTCGACCCTATTCTAAATTCATGAGGTAGAAAATACAAGGAAATGTGCTGCTCAACAAGCAGTGGTTAGCTGCTTGTGTTACCTCCAAGTGTGTGTGTGTGTTTGTAAATCAACATGCTAAACAAATATTCACATTTCTACGAATTTTGCTGTTTCAAATTCAGTGTCACTTTTGAAGATGCAACATAGAAGGCACCATTGCTGTCATGACAGTAAACAAAATATTTAAAAAATATACCAACTCTAGTCTACAACTACAATGAATTCACCTTAAAATTAAACATGCATTGTTTAAGCTACTACCCTTAGGGTTGGGTACCTTTCGCATTTGAACCAATTCATACAAAAATGATAACAGTACATTTTTTTGGTACTTTCCCTCTGTAATTACAAAACAATTATTTCAGTTGCAAAAATAATTCCAAACCTATTTATCCTATGTAGTTAGAACATTGTTATTTTATTAGAATATGTTACACTCTAAAGAAATTAAACAAAAATAAAAATAAAACCCCTCCCTCTTTCCTTCCAAACCCATCCCTACAACCTATTAAATGAAATAATTATTCATTTCTTACTCACTGTAACTTTTTTAGCCTGTTGTATTTTCATCATGACCGTTTTTAATTGCTCTTTAATGTTTCATGTAAAGCTCTTTGAGTTGCCTTGTTGCTGAAAGCTGCTGTAGAAATAAAGTTGCCTTGCCTTACAGCCTGTCAGTCAGTCCCCAGGGCACAGTTGCACACTGTTGAGCCTGCTGCTTGTCTCAGAGGAAGTGTAACATCAACAGCACCGTGACTGTTTTTAATATCATATAGCAGCAAACGCCGTCTGCGTGAAGTTTTTAAAAACTGTAACCATACTTGAAACCACTTTATCGGCATCACTTACTGTGACTTCAACAAAACAGCCGACGTAGTTTGCGCCGATCGCACCTCTGCGTGTCTGTGCGAGTGTGTGTGTTTGTGTCGGAGCACCGCTCTCTGTCAATTTTCAGAGAGGACAGATAAGCTCAGGTACCTACGTTTTGACATTTAACTTGTAAATAAAGGGGGCAAATTCACTGGTCGCACATGTGCGACTGGATGTAAAATTCAGTCGCACACTCTCAAATTTTGGTCGCAAAATGCGACCATTTGGTCGCAGTCTGGAGCCCTGCGCGACATGTATTTTTTGTTTGTATATATGTGTATAAATAGTGTCCTATACTGAAGATGATGCCAATTACCCT
>NC_041353.1:14126270-14241270 GCF_004354835.1 Perca flavescens | reverse complement strand
TATGTTGAATACACCGCAAACAATAAAGTACGTCTTTAGACTTGCAGACTGGACTCATGTCTGAACTCTTGACTGCTATTAGACGTGGATAGAAGTATAATACCTTTTAGTCAGAATGAAGTTAGCATTTTCTGGTAGACCATAAAGTGACACTGGCTTAGAACTAAACTTATTTTTTGTGTGCCACTTTCTTAAAATAGGATTACCTGCCATGCAGAGTTTCTAATGAACTAGTTCTAAACCATACTTTATTATTATACACCTGTCTAGCTTTCCATAATCACATGACATATATGCAGTTTGCAATGATAATGGACCACTCAAAATGTGTAGTTATTTTCAAAACAATGGGTCCTTGATTTAAGACGCAGGTAGATAAAGGCAGGCTTCTCATTTCCAGGACATCTCTGTGTATTTTGTAAGCTCAAACTATCAGATTTTATTAACTGTAGCTAGCTAGCTACTCAAGCTAATGTGAGTCCCACGGGTTTGTTTAAACGCTGTCTCTGTTTTTTTCTTTTCATATTTAAAGCTGACTTTACGTTACATACAGTACATGTTATCATGCTAAAAGACAAGTTATCAGGCTAAAGATGCATACTTTTTCCAAAGCAAAAACCTCACCAGTCAATGATCCATAAGGAAGACATGGAAACAAAGGAACCACTTTGTTGTATTGCTGTGTATAGAGCTTGTTAGTCCGAGTATGATAAGGTTAAATGGAAGGTCAGACTTGTATTTTATTCTCATATTACTCTGTAGAGCTACTTAGCTTACATCCCTCGTTAAGAAAGACAGAGGCTAGATTTGTTTTTACTTTTAACGTTACAAGAGTAAAGGCTTTTATAGATGAAGTGAGAAAGAATTCAGGTGTGGTGGTTTGTCCTGTTGTAACGACATGGGATAACTTTGTCTCACCTATGTTGCATGAAACTAGTGCTGAGCTATTGACCTCCACTGGAATGAGCCCTTTCTCTCTGTCTTACAGTCCAATTAGGCATTCACTGTTGACTGTTGGTGGAATTAGCTTCGTCCTTGACTGACAGCGAGATTGGCTGTGTCCTATTGATCTACAGCACTGCAAACCTTTCCTCACTGATTTACACTTTTAACTGCCTTAACTGCTCTATGATATAATGAATCTCCTAAATACTGTGGATACTTAAAGTACACTCTAGAGATGGATTTTAGGAAAAGCAGTTGTCCATTGATATCGCTCATTGATTTTATATCAAACACAGTGAAGAAGATGGGAGCTAAGAGGGATTTTTTTAGTTTTGATTCCGCTAAGATGTGAATTTTATTTTAAAATCCCTTTCTATAATCCCAGAGGAGTGTAATGACTCACCATCCTGCTCCCTATCTGGTACACCACAGGTGTGAACTGGCCTATAAATGGTATTGTTACACCTGCTGTTCCCACCAGCAATGACAGGACATGACATCATGCAATGGTGGCCCACTCAGCTGTTCTCACATTGTAGTCTCCCTTGCTGCTTGAATCTCTCCTGTTTTCACAGCTCTTTGTCGCTCACTCCTTACGACCCTCTCTGTCGTACTGATGTTCTCTTTTTTTTTTTTTCTTCAGCTCAACCTCTCCGTCTCTTGCTCTCTCAACCTCAGTGACCTTCATAAAATGTTGCTGCCCTAACTCATGCCAGCGGTGTAATGTTGAACCCGAGACCCGAGTGCAATAGACCTCTAGGGCATTGGAGAGTCAAGTGCCATGGTCCTACACTTTATTAAAATGCCATTGTGTCTCAACGGGTCAGCTGGCTGCGTGAAGTCATAACATCGACACTTCACACAACCTATGCATTTTCTGATGGGGTCAAAAGAGAAGAGCAAGATGTTCTGGTTGGTATTAAATACATTTTATCATTGGAAAGACAAAATTAATAGTGGAAAGAATTTGGAAATTCAGAAGAAAAAGTAAAAAAAAAAATGCTATTTGTATGGCGTAGTATATGAAAAAACAAACAACCCCAAAACAAACAGATGTTGTGTTCTGTCGTTCCGGAGAAGCTGTAGATTCCCTCAGCACCATGGAGGCACCACAGCACAATGAAGTGTCAGATATACACACAGAGCAGCCTGCAGCACAATTTTAAACCAAAAGGGATAAAAACCCTGGATGTAACAGTGTAATAAAAGATGCATGAGTGAAGAAAAGGCAACAGTAAATTCACCACCACAGTGTGCAGGGCCTGAGAGAGTTACTCTCTGCACTGTTAGGGCACATTCCCACTGACAACAGCACTACGGGAGAACAACTTAAGGGCCGTTGGTGTGGGCGTACTGCTGCCGGGTACAGACAGAAGAAGTAATATGAGCCAGGAAGTCTAGTTTGAAGGTTCAATCAATCTGTAAGACATTGATGGTTTATATTTCTTCAAGGTAGGATTGTAAACCTCTGGAAAGTTGTCACAGTGACATTGGCTTGATGCTTGTAAGATTACAGTACCTATCAAGTATGTGCCAGGAACACATGGGGCCGGATGACATTGCAAAGTTTTGGGGTAAACCTACAGAGACAAGAAACGTATTTCCTAGAATGCCCTGGTTTTTAATTTAATTTTTAATGTTTAGTTCATGCCAATGCACCCTTAAGTGAAACACACACCAGACGGCACTGCAGCTAGGATGTGCCGATCCAGGCAGCGAATTCAATAAAATATTTAAAACAAAACGGGTGCGGGTGTATTGCCGCTTGTCATATGCAATTGCCTCAAGCAAAGCCTTGCATATAATATGATAGAATTATAAGTTTGTTTACCGAGTACAGATAGATTCAATGTTAGGCACAATATAAAAGTAATGGATAAAAAAAATAGTTTGACCATTGTTTATTAATAATGAATACAATTTCCAGTTGCATACTGAGTGCACTGAAATTATTTCATAGTTTCCCAACAGTAGTAGGTGTCCCCATACAGTATGCCTCAACACAGCCGCCATGGGGGACCAAGACGCATACTTTATGAGTAGAAAATAATTTTATAGTCTCAGTGTGACGACAGTAATGCGTTAGAGAGAAGTATGCCCACTGTGGCTTCATGACAGGGTGCTGAAAAAACTGTTAATTTATGTTTTTACACAATATGATCTGCAACTTTCCACCAGCATTTCTGTCTGGCTTTGGCAGCAGCAACAATGTCACTGTTGGTTTGTGTTTTATTGCTCATGTTTCCAGTATAATTGTTCTTTTTGAGGTAGAAACACTTCTTTTTCATACTTTCTACTTTTGCATTGAAATGGCACATCACTACAAACTCACAAGCATATAGAATACATTATTATTCTATATGCTATGCTTAGTTCAAGTTGTTCACTTATGTTCTAGTATCTTTCACACTGTATGCTTTCTTAGACTGCAAAAATCTGTCCATGTTGTGTGTGTTTGGCCATTTGTTTCATACACTGCCCTTGTTTTGTGTGAATGCACCAGTCAGTATCTTTGCTTCCTGCACTTCTCAAAAGAGAACCAGACACCTGTTTGGCACTAAAGCAGATAGACAGGTAAAACACAGACAGATTACAGAGCATTACAGATAAAGAAATCAACAAGTAGGGAGGAAGTATCTACACATCCGAGAGATGTCCGTCCCCTCAGAGTGGCATCTAGTGTCACATGGAGGTGTCAGTCTTTTTTGCTAGGTGAATGTGACTCCTTGGTTCCCTAGTTTTGACATGCTGCATGAAGAATTGTGCCTCCACAGGACATTTGATTTGACAAGATACAACAGTTGTAACTCCAGTCCTGTACCGGCAGGCTGTCTGTGGTGCACTGACCCGTAAAATGCGTCCTTTTTATTTTTACGCTTCACAGTATATACTTTACGCACGCACACACATGCACACAAACACACACAGCTGGCACTGAGTGTTAGACATTTCTGTCACTCAAACGTCACTTCAGTTAAACTTTTTTCCAGTGTCATTTTTGGTATATACTTTCTAAGATTTGGTAGCATGACAGACCGTCACTTCAGCTGCTGTTTTGTGGAAGTGTAAATATTTCTGTATTGTACTTGCATAGTTATTGCAGTAACACTAATGTCCAGGGATTGTCTGTAAATAACACCAGCCATCAAGTAGTATTGCTTTGAATGATTATTAAGGTATGAGTGTAGATTAATTCAGAGTTTGAGATTTTGTCGGAATGATAATGAAGCTAGATTAAGCTAGAGACACATTGGTGGCTTTCAAGTGATACTCTGCCTAAAAGCCATCTTTTGAGTATCAAACACTCACCCACTGCACACCTGAAAAGTGACTGTAAAACGTTTGTACACCCGCTGTCAGTTTAGATGAATGGCCGTTCCAATGGATTCCAGTGGTGGAGAAATGAATGTACTAGAGGAGTGGGTTAAGTAAGGGTTAATGCCCGGCGAGCTGTCCATTGTCAGTTATTAATGGACGACGGTGAGGCGTGAACCGTCCGACGCGCAGCCTCCGCCAAAGTCCATTAATACCTGACAGTGGACACCTCGAAGGGCATTAACCCGCTTATACCATGGTCACTTGCCAAATAACATATTTTTAAAACATTAGTTTATATTTTAATTAGTTTTACAATCGAAATCTAAAGTTTTTACAAACAATAACTCTGTTTCCCTGATTACGCCTGATGGTTTGACCAATACCTGGAACAATCATTCTCATCCTATAAGGTTCTTATGGAATGCAAACTTTGTTCACTCCTCCAGGAAATAGGAAGGACCTTAGATACGACTTGCCTCCCTTAGCAACGGGAGATATTAATAGTCCGCTCAGCTACAAGCCAGAAAGCTAATGCTATGCTAGCAAGAGCCAAAGTCAATAACATTGTGTACAGTTCCCAATCAGTAAAAATAATTTGACAGTATGTTGAACAACAAGACAAGCTAGCTATCCAGCCATGTCATTGTCCCCAAAACAATATAAAGACTTTTACAGACAATTCTATCCGTGATGTGTAACGTTACTGTCTGCCGCAGCCTGAAGTAGCGACCTGGAAAGTGAACGGGATGTGAGATAACATTATTCGCTGTGAAAAAAAGTCAGTTCAGAGGGTTTAACTTACTTCTTGCAGCTTGTGTGTTAGCGCCATCCTGTGATGTTCAGGAGGACGATTTAGAAATAACAGATTGACGTTTCCTTTTTGTTTTAAGGTAGCACATTCATTTAGAACAGTAAACAGTCCTTTCACCAAAACTCCTTTAGTAGGTGTCCTACATCACTTTTTTATGGACACCCTGCAGTCAGTCAGAATCGAGAATTCACCCAGACCATGGTATAAGACTTGTTAAGACCATTGGAACCAACATTACAGTGTTTATTTAAAAAAAAATTAATATTGGTTTCACTAGAAATAATTCTTGCAGATTATGTCGGATTAAGTTGTTGAGTCATTGAAGCACTGAAAGGATTGTCAGTTGAGGTGCAGGTGATACAGGTGATTGCGAGTTCAAGTATAGCCTAACTCCTGAAAGAAGTTAGTGATATAAACTCAATGATGGCATTCATGCTAAATTGCACCACCTGCAACTGTGCAGGATTTTGGCTTTCTTAAGCTTCCTGTTTCTGATCAATAGATTGACAACTGAGTCAAGTTTTGAAACAGATGTTTTCTTGTGAAATGGATTGTGTAGTTCTGATAGATTTTTTCATACCAGAGACTGTAAAACTGGAAAATCGTGTGTGTACCTAATGCCTTAGTTTGCGTAAAATATTTCCTTGTGCATGCAACACACCTTATGTGTGCTTTGTGTGCACTCATTAATAACTCGTCTGCATTTTATTGTTAGTAAAGCCCATTGTAATGGTGTACAAGTGTACAACCTGGTTCTCTTTTAGCCAGTCACAGCTTATGTGGTCTTTTCATGGTATTAATTAACAACCAAGAAAGTCTGCGTGTGTGTATATTCGGGAGGAGTGTGTGAAAACAGCGTGCAGCGTTTGTGCCTGGCCTTCCAGCCTAGTCTTTTGTTCAGGTGCAAATACACACAATTGTGGCAACAAATTAAAGAAGGCTTTCGTTGATCCCTATATGCAATGTTCCACTCATACACACATTCACAAGTTTGGCAGATGTTATTGTTTCTTTTCTTTACAATGAATTCCCAGGTTGCACTTTGCCATTGTTGCTCCTGTCACATATATGCAGTATGTGTTAAGCACATCAATGTAAATTGACAGATAGAATGGCAAAGATGGAGAGTGAAAGAAGAAAGAGACAAGAGATTCATTTAGCACTGAGGGGAAAAACAAACACACACACACACACACACACACACACAAGCAGAACTATGGTGACAGCAATGACAGAATGGACTGTTTAACATAGCGTCAGGCAGTTCTCCTGAGAGTGCTTAACCAGAATACCTGATCACACAATTACCATGGAAAGAGCAACAACAGCCTCTGGGCCCTCTGTGGGTGTGTATGTGTGTGTGTAAGTTTATTTCATTGTGTTGCTGTCTCTGTGGTAGTCAAATTTTTTGGTGGAATTGCAGTTTGGTGTGCGGTTCCCCCAGGAGATTTGACCTATTAGACTGCAGTGAGGTGCAGGTCACGTTTTTAAAGTCATGTGCATGTGTTTATTATTGTGTTCTTTTGAGTATACTTTGGTGCATAATGGTGTAACTGTGTTTTCTGCATTGTTTGTTCTGTGTTTTATTGATTCCTAAATTTTTTGTCCTTAATACCTGCATTTACTCAATTTGTTATTGCTTATACGAGACACCTGTATTGGAAAAATAACCTAGTCTTATGCGAGGATTGCTAATACAAAAAGAACAAATATTACATCCTTTAATCGTATTAAAGGTGGGGGATGCATTTTTATAGGAGACACATCCTAATAGGTAATATTGTGAAATCAAGATACTGTCTTGGAATAAAGGTATAGTGTATATAAGTGGTTGTCTCTTTCGCAGTGCTGGTATTGATACATGGACTGCATTTATATAGGCATACAGAGAGCACTATACGTTTTATTGAGACCAACACAACAACATTAACAGAATTGTTTCATCTTGAACGTAAAGAGGATCACATTTGAGGACAACACAATGGATTACAGGTAGAATATTACAGATTTAGAGTTGAGGTGATGGGCAGCCCCGCAAATCCTGCTGCAAATACGCTGATTCCTTAAAACATCATACTTCTGTAATCGGGGTAGATTAGGTAGATTTTTCCTGGAGATGACAGATTTCTTGGCCATGCATATGTGTAACCAGGTTTCTAAAGTATGCATATGCATGAGAAAGTCTACAGACAGGGAATGGATTAGAGCAGCTAAATGAAAAGGAGACATAATTACACGTAGCGATGCATTCTTCTATTTCAAATAATCAGCACACTTCACTGACAGTATGATGACATCCAAAGCACAAGATTTACTCAGTGTTTTATGTGACGTGAGAAATACTTTCAAAAGCTGCCATAGATCCACTGAGGACGTCAGTTGAGTAGGCAGTACACACTGCTAAAAGAATGTGGCCATATGTGGCCCAGACCACCTCCGAATGTGGTCTGAGCGATCGGATCTGTGTCGGATCTCAATGTGTTTACAATGCGTCTTGGGTGCGTTCACACTTGTACTTCAAGCTATCCACTTGTGAGCGGATCACCCAAGACGCATGTTAATGTCAGGTCTGAACAGGGCCGTAGGGACTGAGGTCACCAATCTCTGAACAGGTACAACAAAACTTTCAAAGCTGTCTTTGCTATGGTTTTGTTTGCACTAATTATACAAATGTGGTAATCTGCCGATTAGTATTAATTGATTAAAATGCTAAAAGGTGTTTTGTATACCTGCTGTTTTGGTAGTAAACAGCAGGTATACAAAACATAGATGGGTTACCCTCCCCCGCTGTGGAAATGTAGCATCTTTGAAATGGACTCTGTGATTCATTCACGGCTTTGACATTTTCTTTAGTCTTGATCCTGGACCTGGTCGTTGTGCGACGACTGTGCCTGCGCTTCTGATGTGAAATGATCACAGCTTATTGTTTTCGCACCGCTTTATAGCCACCCTGGGCATTTTGAAGAAGGACAAACATAAATGCAAGGACAAAGCACCTCTCTGTTTTCTCTGATTCAGTGAAATGTAAAACGAGTCAGATAGCGTTGGAGAGGAGGGAGAGAGCGAGGTTGATGGCCTGTGGAAAGTAGAGAGGGGAGAAGGTGAGAAGGCATTTTCTTGTTGGATGGTAAGCGAGAGGAGAATTGGAATCGGATGTAAAATGAGTCAAATTGTGGATTTTGGACAGAGGATGATGGCTTTTTAGAGAATGATGACAGAGATGACAATTTTGAGAGGGAGAGAGAAAGGTGATGAAGATGAGAGAGAACAACTAATTCAGCCGTCCGCTGCAGAGGAGAGCACAAGAGACAGTGCAAGGAGGAGAGATGCTATGAAAGAGAAAGAGATGAAAGAATGATTTATTTGAAGCTAACTAGGCTTCTTAAAAGAGGGTCAGAAAGAGAGATAGAAAGATGGAATTAATTTGAAGCCCAGGTATCGCCGCTTTGGCTAATTGAAGCTCTTAACGACCTGCAAACTTTATTTGATGTCCTCGTCTGCTGTTCATCAGAAAGGTCATGTTCACACACTCTCATGTCGGTTAAGTGGCTCTGAGATGTGATCTCTTTTGTCTTGTTTTGCCTCTTTTCCATCTATAATCCTTTACATCCATACATTCCACACAGTTGATATGTTTTTGTATACAGCTGACAAATTAGGATCACTGTCTTCTTCTGCGAAGTAGAAAATGTACTTGGTCCTGTCCAGTGAATTATCCTCGGAAATGTCGTTCACTCTCAGTCGTTTGTTAACCACGGAGCAATTTCAATTTAGCTTGATGTAACCATTATTTACCAGTGTTTCCCATGCGTTTTTATGGAACCCATGCAACTTTTAGGCAAAACCCGCTCTTCAATAGCATTCACACACTACTATTGGCCAGGCGTCCATGCTTACGCAAGGCAACGTAACCCGATTTGTTCAGGTCCTATCCCCTGACCAATCAGCTGTCCTAACCTTAACCACTCAAGGTAAATGCCTAACCCCAACCAATCAAGCCGCTTCGTAGGGCGGGACTTGCCTAGAAGTTACGTGGGATCCATAATAACGCGTTTACCATACATTGGTTCTACTTGGGCGCTAGTAGATTGTGACCCGCCCAGATAGTTTATTTTTTTTACACCAATCAGCGATGTCTTCTTCTAGACTTAAGCCCAAATAAAATGTGAGATTTTATGAAATTGGCTGTAAAAATTTCCAACTACAATCCAGAATTTTTTTCATGATCAATTTTTTTTTTTTTTTTTTTTTTTTTTTTTAGGTTTTTAAACATACAGAACAGACAAACACAATTGAACAAGAACAATCTAGAGTTTTTTGAAGGACACATGTACAGTTTGTAACATTATAGTACAAAGCAGCATGTTTATTAGGATCCTAATACTTTCAAAAACGAACAATGATAACAAACAAAATGGATGAAAATGGATAGCCTTTGTGTAATATGATTTAACAGGAGTTAGGAGGAGACATGGCATGCGCACCGTGTTGATATTTGTAATAACATTGAACATTTCTGTATGGATCATAGTATGGTTTTAAGGTTGTTAGTACATGTAACAGTTGGGCTCAGGTTAATCAGGTCATTTATCTGCTGAACCATCAAATTAATGACAAACCAACCAGATGTAATTGACAAAACACATCTGGGGCTACACTTTGTTTGTTTGTTTGTTTAATATGTAAATAGTTATTTCTTTCTAAATTATCTGTTAATGTTGTAATCTTCAGTAAACAGTTAATAAACCTTTGATTGACTAGTTTATTACTGACCATCACATGCCACGCTGTCACATCCTGCACCACCCACCACCACAAGATAACTTCTCAACCTGTGGGAAACACTGTTTACACATTACACAACAAGATTTTTCATTTTGTAACTATGCCTTACTAGCCTCTTTTCTATTCAACCACACATCAGTGAGACTTCCAGTAGTTACCTCTAAAGAGACGCATCCAGTTTTGGGGGGATTGAACACCGATTAGACCTCATTATTCATGGGATATTCTAGTCTTGTGGTGTTTACTTGTGATGGATTGGACAGCAGGGGCTCTTGGGTTTTGGAAGACAGATTCAGAGAAAAGCGGTTTTCACTCCGGAACAACAGAGTTCAGTCAATGAAGAACTGAAGAAGCATACAGCAGGTCGATAGCACATGCACAACATGGCTTTAAATGCACATATTCAACAGATTGCATCAGAGCCCAAACAACCCTAAAATCACTTCGACCCTCTGAGCACAAACATCTGTATTTCATGAAAAAAGTATTCTCAAACATATAAAGCACTGTAGCATCTATAGATCTGTGTAGATCTGTAGGTTTAAACCACTGCAACAATAATTCACACACTCTACATTTGCCAGATGTGCACTAAAGCAAAATGCAAATGAAAAGATTTGAATGTAAATTGTAACTAGAGATGGACAAGTGTGACTTATCTTGATGTCGTAGTTACAGGGACATTGCTTCGCTAAGATAACTGATTACATAACATTATATTCTTACAGCTTGTGTCTTAGCCGTAGTATAAATTGGAGAATAAGAAGTTTAAAAAAAGATGAGTCTGGATCGAGGCAATGTAAATTACCTTCTGTTTGCCTGGGAGTCGTGGTTGGGCCACTCGGGGCGTACACACTGCACACCTGTTGCTTGCTTTACTGCAAATCTGATTCACTGACTCGAAAGCACATTGAGAGATTGAAAACTGAAAAACTAAAAGAGACAGAGAGAGTACACAACAAGTCTGAGAGAAAGACGGTTTTACTATGTCTAAGGAAAAGAAAAAGAGGAAGAAAGAAAGGTAACGGAGGACACAAACTTCAGTTGGAACTCCACTGAAAAACTGGAAGTGAGGAAGGGTCAGACTGTCCGTATTATTTTTAGTGATATTCAGCTCAGATGCCAGTTTACTTATCTGAAATTCAGATAGAAATTTCAAAAAATGTAAGTTAAGGATATTCAGAGGAGAGGGTGAAGGGCATAGAAAAAAAGAGACATGTAGATGAAAAGAGGGGCTTTTGATGCTCTGCCAATATTGTACAACTGTAATGCCATTGGAGGGCATTGAAATAGAAATTAAGAGTGGGAGAGAGATCACAGAATCCTGAGGGAGAAAAATCCCCAGCGGGAGAGCTGAGACCTCTCTGTATTCCTGTCATGGTGGAGGGAGGTATGATTGAGGGAGAGATTCACTCTATATATATATATATATATATATATATATATTATATATATATATATATATATATATATATATATATATATATATATATATATATTATTCCAAGCACTTTTCTACAGTATATTGCCCTGTCACAAAAATTCATATTCATTACCACAGAAGCAACTGTGTTATTCTCTCTCCCTCTTCTCTGTATTCATCCTAATGTTTTAAATCTTCTGCTTTCCTCTGTCCTATCTGTCTGTCTTTGACTTTGGCTCGGTGCAGCGTCGATTTGTATTCTTTCTTTGGTCACATGAAAGGCAGAGAGGAAAATGGGATGCAGCAGAAGAGAGCAGAAAAACAAAGGTACATGGAGGTCATAGAGAGAAGATGGAGGAGAGGGAAAAGAAAAGGGGGGAGAGGTGAAGTGAAGCTTTCTCTCTTCTGTCTTTCTCTTATCAAACAATACTGCCAAAGCAGTACAGTAAACACTATTTTATTGCCTGTCTCGGTCTACTTTCTGAGAGAAAACCTGCAAGGAGGTGATTCAGCTCTTTGAATTGAGCATCTGTCGGAAAGGCATGAGACACAAAAGAACACTGGGAAGTGAAGTTTTAGTTAACATAGTGTTTATCAGTGGTGATGGGAACATGGTGATTTGGGGACAAAGATTGGAGCAACAATACAAAAGGAGGTGTACTGATGTACAAAAATATGAGAGGAGGCGGAGGTGATTTTCAATCGGAGTCTTTGTGTATTATCACTCTCATGCCAAAGCCTCATTTGCTTTCCTGCCAAGAGTTGATGAGAAGATCAATACAGCTCTCATGTCTCTATGGTAATATATAGCTACAGCGAGCAGCAGGTTATCTTAGCTGCTTAGCTTAGCATAAAAATGTGAGAGCCAGGCTAGCTATTTCCCCCGTTTACAGTCTTTAAGATAAGCTAAGCTGACCGCCTTCTGGCAGCAGCCTTTTATATTTAAAGGACAGATATGAGAGTGGTTTGATCTTCTCGTTCACAAGACAGCAAAAATATTTACCAAAATGTTGTTTGTTGTTGATTTGTAGTATTTTTGATATGATTACTCCTGGTTTGATTTACTCTTACACTGCAGTAAGTTTGAAATATATGAATATGAGCTTCCACAGTTAGCGTGCTCTCTTTCTGCCACTCTCACTTTCTCCTCCTTTTTTGCTATCCTACAAATTTTCTATGCATCACATCCTTTTCAACTCTACATTCAGTCTTTCCTTTCATACCTTTCCTCCTCTGTTTTCCCCCTGTTCTCTTTTAGCCACACCGCGTATAACCCCCCCCCCACACACACACACACACACACACACACACACACATATCAATAATGCTGACACTGTTTTAATTGTCTGATTGCAAGCCTTAATTGAGTTAGAATTAATACGTGATGTGTGTGTGTGTGTGTGTGTCTGTGTGTGTTTCAGTGTTGTGCAGTAGATTTTTAGTGCATCTGTGTATGCAGATTTTGTACTGTTGATATTTACATTGCGTTGTGTATTCTATGCATTGTTGTGTGCCTAAGCGAGTGCCATCGTGTGTATCCGCATGTACATGAATACCAGTGTACTAATGTGTGTTATATAATGAGTGTGTGTGATCTAGTGACCCCCCCTTTTTAGCTTTGATTGCTGTTATGGATATGCCTCATAATCTTTTACTAGAGCCTTTTTCGTCCCCGGGTCTTGCCTGTGAAGGGATTGGGAGGAACCAATTGCGATTCACTTCACCGAAAGAGTAAAAGAGGAAAGCAGACAGAATGAGAGAAAGATGGAGGGAGGGAAAATTGTGATGGAAGGTGGGAGAGAGAAGAAGAGAGACACATAAAGGATATATTAGGGATGGTGAATAGTGTGGTGACAGAGATGAGGGAGGATAGAGAGGAGGGGAGGTGTATAAGATACAGTGGGGGTGGAGGGATGGAGAGAAATAAAAGGGAATGCAGGAGGAACATAAAAACCTGAAAGAGGAAGAGGGAAATTATAGTGATGGATGGAGTGAAAGATAGAGGAAAAGCAAAAAAAGAGAAGTTAGCAAATGGTGGTCAATGGATTGAAGGGATGAATGAATGAGTGTAATGGGTAGATGAGTGGAGAGCGAAAAGAATCAGCAGAGCTGTAAATTGATTTGAAGGGCCTGCAGAATTTCATCAGATCACCCCGGAGACAGTGATGGAGACAAATATAACGGGGCATTTCTTCTCATAACTATATTTCATTAAATCAAATTATGATTTAAGCTACCACTCCAGTCACTTAACACTTCAGAATTACTCTCCTGAAAAGTGTACGCCAAAAGAATCACAATTTTATAACCACTTCATGATTCAACTTACTCCCCGACCAAAACAATAAATCAATGAGTGACTGAAATAAAATCTGAATAAATGAATACATGGTTAGAGAGGATACTGGCGCTTGTTCCCCAAACACTCAAATTGTATCAAGATGACCAAAGAGGAATAGAGAGTGTTAAAGAAAACACGATTTGTAATAGTGCTGAAATGAGACAATTATTATAATTAATAATATATTATAATTAATTACTGGAAATTTCCAGATGGTAATTGTTTAAAGTAACAAGTGCGCTTCACAAATATTAGGATTTGCCATGTTTCCCTTGTTTTATATCTCTGTAAATTTAATGTTTGGTTGAAAAATAAAAACTATTTGAAGACATCACCTTGGGATTTATAAACTTGGAAAAATAATTTGCAATGAAAATAGTTCCTAGTTACTGTACAGCACTAGCTTTGATTAAGCTGTAGTAGTACTTTGGTGCGCCAGAGAGCTGAATGAGTTCTCAGCATGCTCGAGTCTTGACTTAACCTTGTAATTCTCAACCTCTAATGTGATGTGGGTGGTGAGATTGTACAAAGGAGATTAGAGAAAGACTCCATTAGACGAAGCTGACAGCACCAACATACACTCTAAGATGAGACAGGGCGTGTGCATGTGCATGTGTGCGTGTGTGTCTGTCTGTCTGTCTGTCTAAGTGTGGGCAGTTGTGAGTAAAAAGGGAGAATAAGAAGAGAGAGAGAGGAAGTGTCTGCATGTGACCATGAGATGGCGTTTCTGTCTGTTTTAGTGTATGTGCAAGTACAAATGATAGTGTGTGTGTGTGTGTGTGTGTCATTTTGAATCCATTACCGGAGAGGTGCAGTCCATCACATTAAGAGTTAGGACCAACCTTATTAAGATAAGAAAGAATGAGACAGACCTGAAGCCTATGGGAACCACTGATAAGACCAAACATTGTCAGTCATTGTATGTGTATATATGCGTTTGTTTGAGCGTCACTGAGGCATGTTTACGCATGTATTATAACACTCGATCACTCCCTCCATCACCTTCTTACTCAGTATGAAGGAAACCGGTGATTAGTGACTAAGTGGGCTCAAGTCTTTCCTTTTGAGGTTTCTCTGGTCCACTGGGGTAAACTTATGCATTTACTTGAAAAGCCACTCTCCTGGTCAGGGAAGGTTTCTTGAAATAATTATGCATCGACTTACAGCCCTTACGGTAGGAAAATATAGGTTTAGTTTGAGCCAAATTATACCTCATTTATACCTGGGCTCTCCACAAAGGAAGTTTGCAATTAGGGCTGCACGATGAAAAACATCTGATTGCGATTCTTTTGACAGATATTGCAATTTGATTCACAATATTGAAGGGAATGATCATTTTTGTAGCATTATTCACATTTTCATTGAAAAATACTAAAATAAAAAAATGTTAATGGCTATAGTGTGATTTTTTTTTTTTTTTTTTTTTTTTGCGAGGATCTGTACCAAACAAAGATTTTTGTCTTTAGTCTGTAGGATACGATTTGTAGTCCAGGGCTTCTCTGCAGTAGCCTGGTCCTGCCAGACTCTCATACATTTCATTTGTACAGAAAGTCTGGCCACTCTCCACTGACAAATGTTAACTTCCTTGAAGGCGGGTACTCTGTTGAAGTTGAAAACTATTGGATCTGCCCAGAGCCACTCTGGATCTGCCATAACCAATCGCTAACATTTGGTCGTGACGTACGTCATGCGCATGTGCAACAAGAGGGGAGACCGACAACAACTATCGGCTTATAATTTAGCATTAGCATCGCTAGCGTTAGCCTTAGCCAACTCCTTCACCACTAATGGAGCTAGCTGGAAAATCAAACTTTTCCCGAACCCTGTGGGGAGGAGGGCCACAACATCATGGCCACCAACACAATTCAGCAAAGATTGTTCTTCCACGGGCTTTAACTTCTGGATATTCGCCAGCGTTGCAACAACGAACCAAATGGCTTTGCTTGCGTCTTTCTAGCACACGTCCTCAACGTCATCGTTCTCAGTCACTCCCTCTGTTCGCTGATTGGACCGCCAAATATTTGGCTGGAGAAAACCAAAGAATATACCGCAAACCCAGATGGAGTACTGAAGGGAAATGAAAATTGAGCGGAAGTACGTAGGAGGGCAAAGCCAGGCTATCTCTGCAGCACCACAATACTTGATTCAAAAATGATTTGACATATATTTTGCCTTTAAGAAATATGGCACCCCCACTGCAATTTGGATATTGCACTAGTCCATATTGCGATTTCAATAAAATTGCGATTAATTGTGGAGCCCTATTTGCAGTATAACATTTGAGATGAGATGCATGATTGTGACACCAGGCAAATGTGAAATAAAAAGCATATTTTCACATTAGTAAATTATCTAGAAACAAGGACTTAAAGGACCATAGCAGTAGCTTAAAGGCTATTAAGTTGTCAACCGTTTTCAAAGCTCTCGTTGGTGCAGCAGACAGGGATGCTCGGGCATCTGAGTGTGAATAATAGCCTGCCAAAAAACATTGTCAAGTGAGTGATATAACATGAATGTGTTGGAAAGGACACGGTGAATTTGGCTGTTTTATGCATTCAAAAAATGTGTTTAGCTTTTCACTATCTGATTCTTAGAGCTGAGATGTTAGACTGTCCCTGAATGCATCTTTGTAATCAGTCCCCATTCACAACTGCATTACCACGCGTGTATGTACCACGTATGTAACTTGAACAACCATAAAGGCAATGAACTGCTTAGTGTGATGGATTACCTATTTCAAGCGAGATTTAAGTCTCTGATTTCCGTAGCATAATGAAATGAACTGAAGCGACGGCTGCCTGGAAGACAGAAACTCCATCAATAAAGTTTGGGAAAATGATCAGCATTAATTTGAAATGTACATATTTTGTATTTCATGCAAAACTAAATTCTTAAGGTTCTATATGGGTGATACCATTCCCTGTGGGATTTTGTTCCTTTTATTTTTACCACAATAGAGCTTTTCACATCTGACGTTGTCCTATGCCATACTGTACCATTCTGTCTTCATTGAAACGCAACGCTGTATGTGTCTGACTGTCTGTCTGTGTCATGTCCATCGATCCAGATGGGCTATTTTATTCGGCTGGAGGGTAAAATTCATAGAAACAACTTTTCTTTATAGGAAACGTGGCAAGACTGTTTTGTATGCACACACACGCACACCCACACACTTCATACACAAAAATAGGCATCATGATGTTTCGCACAAACACAGTCATGCACACAAGTGGCCAGTAAATGTTGCTGTCGCGACCAGCCCTCAGCTCATAAAGACCTGGAGAGGATATCCAAGTAATCAGTGAACACGCTGTAAACTGGGGCTTGTGTGTGTGCGCGTGTGTGTGTGTGTGTCAACAATAGATAAAGGAGGATCTCTTATAAGAATTGTTGAAGATGCCAACATTTTTTATCTGCACTGAGACTCTTTCCTCACACCTGGCTGTGTGACAAATGAAAGGAAGCTGCGTGTGTGTGTGTGTGTGTGTGTGTGTGTGTGTGTGTGTGTGTGTGTGTGTGTGTGTGTGTGTGTGTGTGTGTGTGTGTGTGTGTGTGTGTGTGTGTGTGTGTGTGTGTGTGTGTGTGTGTGTGTGTGTGTGTGTGTGTGTGGTAGTAGACACAGTGATAACTCAAACAGTGCTGAGATGAGAGGGGAGAGACTGCAGTGGCATACAGCTGGCATTTTATGGCACCGCAACACTCCTCCTGGCTGCCTGTCTCTCTCTTTTTTGTTGCCGTCTCACTCTTTCACTCTACCACCCTTCTGTCCTGCATTACAGCTTTCATCTATTCTGTTCCTCTCCTCTTTTTCTCTCTCTTCTGCACACACCAGTTCACCCTCTCACTCTCTGTCTCCCTGTTTGATGTCTTCGGGACTGTCTCTTTCTGTCTGACTTCTCCTATCTTGCACAATTTTGTCTCATGCAGCTTCTCCATCATTCTTTTTATTTGCTTCTCTTCTCATTCACTTTTCCTCCCTCCATTTTTCTATTCCTCCTCGTCATTATTTGCCTCTCCTCGCCGCCTCCTCCTCTTCTCTAATCCCCTCTCTCCCTTTTACTGCGAGGCTTCAGGGCTCTCCAGTGCACAGTGTGAATGCTTAATGAATCTTATGTCTTTTACAAGCCTCCGCCCTCACTCCTAGCTACCTCTCTTTCCCCCTTTGTTCCTCCCGCCACTCTTCTACCTGTCTCCCGCTCTTTCAGCTCCTCACCTTTTCTTTATTTACTAGCCAGGAGCCATCCAGCTGGTTACAAGACATAAGACCTGCCCAAGGGACACCAGAGGGGTATGTAGGGGAAGGTATGAAGGTGTGTGTTTTGTCACAGCGCACATCTGGGGACGTACAGTACTTAAGATGATAAGCTAATTGATTGCGGACTGCTTCTCAAATTTTGAAGAGAAAATTGGTTTTAATTTCACCTCAGATGCAGTTGGTTTTTTCCTGGTTTTCCCACTGTTTAAGTGTTAACCTGACTGCACGTGTCTGTCTGTGAGTCTCCTGGCTGTAGCTGAGATAGATTGCCTATCAATTGTTTTGTGCTGAGGGCAGTATTGCTCATCCTGCTCTCATGTTGCCAATATCTTCCCTGATCATCCTCCCATTGATTCAGGCCGTTGCAGAAATTGCGGGGTCATGTGTTTTCCTGTACCTCATTCTTCTGATAAATAACCTTTACCCAGACCACCAATAACCCTCAAAATTACTTTCTGATCAAGTTATTGATTGACTAAATGGTCGGACCACCGTCATGTAATGAGTCCTCGGGTTTAGGCATCACAGCCCTCTGCCATCATGTATCAGGCACCACACCTCCATTAGAAACCTTGTGATTACTGGAGCCCGTTAATATTCTCTTTAAATGATAGGTGCAACAATTTTGTGGTGAAACGATTAGTTGATAGATCTTTGACGATAGAAAATCAACTGTTACAATTTTGTTGTTTCAAAGCTTCTATAATGAAACGATTTGCTGCTTTTGTTCTGTTCTCTATCACATGAAATTGCAAAGGAATGTAATGAACCTTTTTTCATCACTATGATGATTTTAATACCAAAAATTATTAGTTATTGGCTGAGGCCAGGTAGATACCAGTGCTCTTTCTTCTCCCTATTTGGAATCTCTAACACTGGTTTCATTGAACTGATCATCCTTTAATTTTTGCA
Source organism: Perca flavescens (assembly GCF_004354835.1). Classification (NCBI taxonomy): domain Eukaryota; kingdom Metazoa; phylum Chordata; class Actinopteri; order Perciformes; family Percidae; genus Perca; species Perca flavescens. Next base: position 14,222,480 of record NC_041353.1, on the reverse strand, counting down.
AGGTAAATCAAGGATATAACTGCACATCATTTCATCACGGTAAGTGGAAGCTATGAGGTAATATTTACGTAGTGAGTGACGCTCATTGTTACAAATAAATAGATCAGGACAGACAACAATGGGGCTCTTTTGAGAATTTCGTTTGAGTGACAGAATAATAGTTGCTCAAGGGAATGCTTTTGTGCTTTGACTAATGTAACTGCAAAGGTAGAATCATTAAATTCTTTACAACAACAGTGACTAAGAAGCAGTTTGAATATTGATCAACTAAATCTGACTGATGATAATGATTTTGGGATTGTTGGTGGAACAAAACAAGCAATTTGAAAATGTGCCCTGTAGTTCTCAAAACTTTTGATGGGCAATTTTTCAAAAGATTTGGGCATTTTGTAGACTAAATGATTATTTGATTAATGAAAGAATATTGAGAATAGTCAGATACTGTAACACGACAGCGCACAGACGTACAGAAAATACTTCCTAAACAATGTCAGTGATTAAGTCTCTTTAAAATATCTAATAGCATAATATCTTATTATCCTTATTAGGAAACTAGGGGCATTCCTTTGATTTCTTGTATGAACATAAATATTGATTTGGCCTCTGAACAGCTGACTATTGTTGCAATTGATGAAGCTGTAGCTTATACTATTGTTGCAGTCATTCTTAGTCATTCTGTGTAAGAGTAACAACTGAGCTGTGAATGTAAATGAGAGCGAAACGGTGTACCTTTTTTCAATTATGCTGATCCTTTTCCTGTCAATTTACACCTGTCTCTAAGTTTGCAGCCACTGTTGCAGTTTGGTGGACAGAATTATAGTTTTCTTTTTCACATTGTGCCCTCACAGTGTTTTATTCATCCATCTTTGTCCAGTCGCTGGGCCGTCTTGAACAAAGTGGTCTTTTTGCTGAGTCGCATCAAAAGTGACTTAATGGAATTTGTTTTAAATTCTGTCTTGCTAAGTTTAAAAAGTTGTCACGAGTGCACAGTGTTTAATGTACATCTTGTTCTCCATGTACTTTCAGTGTGGGGCTGATTTCAAATAGACAATAAGGAAATGTCCATTGGCATTACCACATACTTCTCCAGGGTTTTTCAAATATTTGACCAAGTGACAGAATCAGTGATTGTTTTGCACTGTCCTCATTAAAGGACCTGGCAAAATTCTAACTTATTTTCACACCCAGCTGGATGAGCTGCGAGATGATCTGTCATGGGTATACAGGCCGATTGCTTCCAAGGCCGCCTCAAAGGACCCCTCGCGGATGTCCAGCTAGATTGCCTGCGGTTTCTCTGTCATATTTGTAATTGAAAGAGAAACCGCTGATATGCAGCCATGTCGAGCTGTCAAACGCCTGTCTCTCTGTTAATGTAATGTTAATAGAAGGTTAGCCTCTGGAGGAAATACCTTCCAGGCCTGCCTAGTGAGGCTAGTAATGATAAGGCTTGATCCTTTTCCTGTGTTCTTGTCCGTGGGGCTTGATGTTTGCACAGACATGTATGTACTGTATGCATTGAACTTAGTTTTAGTGTGTTTACTGTATAAATACATGTATCACACGTGTGTTCCCTGTTTGTTTGCTGTTTGCATTATAGTGTGTGTGACACCCTAGGTCAATACTAAATATTTTTTTATGATATTTTCATAACTAGATTTACAGACGGTGTGTTGACATATGGTGCAAATCCATAATTTGTAAACAATTTCACTGTGTTGTGCACACATTCAATATAGAAGCTTGCCTGTGGTTCTAAGATGGAGTAAACTGTGCTTGCTAACATATTTATTTGAAACAGCATGGCTGAGGAAAAATACGAGCAATTTCCACTCTTTGTCTTCCTCTTGTTCTTGCTCTAATGTGCTCTTCAAGTTGAAAATTACTTTCTCTGTCCTTAGTTTAGTTTCCGTTTTTTTCACATCGAATCAGATTCATAATAGTTTTTTGAGAGCTATTGCTTGACTTTCAGTTTATGCTTCATATATTGGTGATGGGAAGCACATTCTTTGGTCCACCTATTGCAGGGTTTCCCCCAGGAAATTGGTAAGTGGAGGTAGCAAAGACTGCATTTTTTAAAACACATCAGCATCTGATTGTGACTGTTTGGGCTGTTTGTCTCAACTTGTAAACCCCCCAAAAAAAAAACAATACAGATCCACTTTTGTCATTAGATGTGTGGCTTTTGCTAATGTACCACCACTACTTGTTTTCTCTAAAGTTTAGTAGGCCTACAATTTCATTCAAATGTCATAATTTCCTCTGACGGTCATGGTCACGGCTCTTTATTTTAGGCGAGGTGGAGTGCCACTATAAAATGCAGGAGACCTTGCTACTGAATCAAAATCAAAACATGTAGGTCCATGACAAAAGTTATGTGTAATAAAGTGGAATGATAATGGGAATAAATATTGAACACATGAAGGAAAAAGGGGTGTAAAAAGGCATAGGAAGCCAATAAACCAGCTGAAATCTGTCAGTATTTAGGAAGCAATCCTACCCCCTATTAGTGCAAATTAATATCAGCTGGATTATTCCTAATTGATGGCCTATAAAAAGGTTTCTCATTACCAAGGTGTCACTCAAGAAGCATTTCATGATGGGTAAAAGGAAAGAGCTATCCCAAAACCTTCACAAGCATATTGTAGGAAAACATACAGATGGCATTTGTGACAGAAGAATATCTAAACTTCTGAAAGTTCCAGTGAGCGCTGTTGGGGCCATTATCCGGAAGTGGAAAGAACATCATTTTAGGGCTGGGCAATATATCTATATTATATCGATATTGTGATATGAAGCTAGATATCGTCTTAGGTTTTGGATATCGTAATATCGTGATATGATATAAGTGTTGTCTTTTCCTGGTTTTAAAGGCTGCATTACAGTACAGTAATAAAGTAACTTTGACATTATGTCCACATTACTGATGATTATTTATCTAAAATCTAAGTTTGATCATATTTTGTAAAAGCACCAATTGTCAACCCTAGAATATCGCCGCAATATCGATATCGAGGTATTTGGTCAAGATTATCGTGATATCTGATTTTCTCCATATCGCCCAGCCCTACATCATTTCACCATTAACCGGCCACGACCAGGTGCTCCTCACAAAATTTCTGACAGAGGAGTCCATAGAATACTTAGAAGAGTTGTCAAAGAACCAAGGACCACTCGCTGAGATCTTCAGAAAGACCTGGAAGAAGCAGGTACAGTTGTTTCAAAGAAAACAATTAGTAATGCACTCAACTGCCATGGCCTCTATGCACGCACACCACGCAAGACACCACTGTTCACGAAAAGGCATGTGGAAGCTCGCTTAAAGTTTGCTGCACAACATCTGGACAAGCCAATGACATACTGGGAGAATTTAATCTGGTCAGATGAGACCAAAATTTAACTCTTTTGGCTATCATAGCATACAACATGTTTGGAGGAGAAATGGCACTGCACATCACCCTAAAAACACCATACCAACCGTGAAGTTTGGAGATGGGAACATCATAGTGTGGGGCTGTTTTTCAGCATCTGGCACTGGCAGACTTCATATAATTGAAGGAAGGATGAATGAAGAAATGTACTGTGACATTCTTGATAAGAATCTGCTGCCATCCACCAGGATGCTGAAGATGAAATGAGGGTGGACATTTCTGTAAGACAATGATCCCAAACACACAGCCAAGGAAACTCTCAATTGGTTTCAGAGAAAGAAAATCAAGTTGTTAGAATGGCCCAGTCAATCACCCGACTTGAATCCAGTTGAAAACCTCTGGAAAGAACTGAAGATCAGAATTCATAGAAGATGCCCCCGGGAACCTTCAAGTTTTGAACACCGTTTGTGTGGAAGAATGGGCAAAAGTCACAGCTGAGCAACTAGTTTCTTCATACAGGAGGTGTCTTGAAGCTGTCATTACCAACAAAGGCTTTTCTACTAAGTATTAAATACATTTTAGCAAAACTTTTTCCCTGTGTCATTTCACTTTATTGCACACAACTTAATTTATGGACTTATTTGTTTTGATATCTTTGTATGTGTGGATTAAATAGATTGATACTGACATCTGGTGAAAATGTCATGCCGATAGCCCTATCTGAAATATCTTTGCTGAGAAAAATGTTGACGCGTTCAATATTTATTTTCCCCGCTGTATTTAAATACCTCCCGCTGTCTGATGCAAAACGGGGGCAACAGTAGCTTAGTCTGTGTGGACTTGACATGGGGACAGTTCAAGCTCTGCATGGACCAGTACAGAGTGTGGACTGGTAGCTTAAGAGGTGCCAGTTCACCTCCTGGGCACTGCCGAGGTACCCTTGAGCAAGGCACTGAACCCCCAACTGCTTGGAGCGCCGACTATGCAGCAGCCCCTTCGCTGTGTAAAAATGTAATTTTCCCTATGAGGGATTAATAAAGTGAGGGATTGATGAAGTGCTTCTTTGGCAAAATACAATAGAGATAATATACACTGGTAAACTACATGTAAATGCATTGCAAACCCCATATTGCAGTACTGTAAGCAATGAAACAGTTCCTAGTCTAATTTTTAGGCCAAATGAACGGTCTTGTGACTATGTAGTTACCAATATCCCAAACAATATTCTGTGGTAAGATGTATGAGTAACAGCTCAAGAGGCAGATGCGGTTTGACAGAATTACATTAAGTTCAGGTCAGGAGGTTACTGAACATACCTCGAGAGATGCTGGTTACACTGAAATGGATGGAGGGAAACTGAGGGATGGGGGATGGAAAGACCAATAGTAAGGTAGGGTTTCTATATATACTGAAAAAACGGAGGGAGGGAATGAGAGGACAAAACATTGAGAGGAAGGAAGACTGAACAGTAGCTGAAACAAGGGCATTGGCAACGCACCATTGAGCCCTTGTTTTCCCCTGTTGCCGGCTGTATTTTTCCTCTCTTAGTTCTTTTCTGACAGCTTTAATCAACACAATAAAGCTTGCTGAGATTTCATTATGGAGCTTTTGGCCGCAAGGGCCTTTGAAGAAGGGAGGGATGGATGGATGGAGAATTTCTAAAGAGAGGAGGGAGGACCGGAGAGAGAGAGAGATGTGGTAGATGTAGAGAGAATGGCATGGGCGAAGTCGATAGCAGGAGAAAGTGAGAAAGAGGGAGGGATGAGCGAATGAGAGGGGTGGGGTAGACGGTGAGAGAGAAACGGTGAATATCGAGAGAGGGATTATAGAAGGGAGGGAATCGATGGATGGGTACTGACATCCCCGCAGAGGGGAGGGCTGAAATAATGGTGTTATGTGGCCACTTGATTGGCCCTGAGCAGCATGGGGCCCCAGATGAGCAGATCAGACTCAAACTTCCTGGATTACAGGGTCAAGGGGCACCCAGCAGAGACAGATCATGTTTGATTTTCTTTAATGGAAACCGAGGCAAAAGAAAACACAACACACACACACAAATACACACACACACACACCTTTTATATACTGTACACAGTACTCAGACCTACAGTATGGACAGAGAAAGAGAGACTTATTTAATTACATGCAGGCATTATAATGACTAATAATGTCTTTAACACCACACAGCTCTTCTGCCTTCACTATGCATGCAGGTGCACGGCTATGCAGCAAACTAGCGACACCTCACATAAAGGTTGGAAACAGCTCTCAGCCTTTCGGGTTTTTAGTGCAAGCAACTGTGAAACTGTGAAAACAGTATTGGAAAAAACACACAGAAAAATCTATTATAGTGATTACTAGTTAGTTAAATGAGACACCATGAATAAGAGTTACAACATACTGTATGTACTGTAGAATTGATTTGGCACAGCAACAAGAAACCTGGGTTCACAAACGTACACTACCTGTTAAATTGGTTAAAGATGCAGTAGGTTAGCCTTACAAAACTAACTTTCTGTCATATATGCTGAAACTGACCCTATGTTTGAGTAGAACAACCATGAAGCAGGTAATTAAAAAAAACAAAAAAAACAATCTGGCTCCTCTGGCACCACCGCACTGATCCACCGCTCCCTGTTAAGATGCACCAATCAGGGCCGGGTGGGGGGTGTCTAACTGCGTGTCAATCACTGCTCAGACACACGCATTTCATAGCGTCCTCCCTTCCCCGCGCACAAGCTGCAAATAGGTTTCCCCCCCTCTTCACATGCGCTTCGTGTGCAGCTCTCCCTTGTGGGGAGAGGGGCTTGGGCTTTAGCGGAAAGGGGGGAGGGACTCAGAAGTTGTCAATGTTCACATTTTTTGGCTAAAGCCTGTTTTATGGTTCTGCGGAGGCTCCATGCAGAGCTTTTGCTGTAGCCTACGTAAGTATCCTGATGTTTATACTTGTGCGCTGGTGTGTGCGTTGAGCCAGCGTGTGTGTGTGTGTGTGTGGGTGGTAGAGCGAGGGAGAAGTGAGAGAGTGACGCCGATTAGCTTCGGAGCGAGTACCGACTCTAGAGTCATAGTAAGAAAAACAAAGTGTCTCCCCTGTGCTTTCTGACAATGGTGGGAAATCTGTAGCAGGAAAAGTTAACCCTCTCCTTGATTTCATGTTGTTTATGGAGAAGGAGAACCAGGAAATGAGTCGGGGGAAATGCAACACTACCAAGCCACGGCCAAGAGAGGTGCACGTCAGGCTACGGCGTAGGGTCTGGCGTAGAAGCTTAAAACGTCCTTAAGGCTTGTATCATGTGGACGCGCAGACAGTTTTGTTGTCATTACTTAGAATTCCTCATGGGGGCGACAGAAACTACGCACTATAGCTTTAACTTTGGCTGTTAAGTAGGTCAAAGTTACAGAGCCTGAAACATTGTCTGCATTGACCAACAAAAGCATTCACTGTTAATGTACTTGATCATATTGGACAAAACACAAAGAAACTGCCTCCTGTTCCAGACCCTGGTGGCTCCTACACACACTTAGTGTTTGTCGTTTATGTTGCCCTGGTCTAAGCTGTTGTCCGTGTCATGTATAAATCACCTGTCTGTCTAGACGGTGAAACGGACAGATGCATCAAAGCATCCTAGAGATTTCTAGTATCCCAGAAGAAAAGCGAGATTAATCTCTCTCTCAAATAGGACATCTAATAATGTGAGTTTGTGCAGGTGTGCATGTGTTTGAAATCTGCAGGTACAGCAATGTTTTTAGAGATTTTGTTTTTGGTCTCTCTATGGGAGCCACCGGCTGGTGGAGCCTTTTTTTATTTTATTTTTTTTATTTTATAAATGTTGACTTGATATCCTCAAAAGAAAAAAAAAAAAAAAAAAAACTGGATACATTTGACAACAACATAATTGGAATGTTCATTTCCATGACAACAGTATTCAAATTATGAAAAGAGGTCCTGAATCCATCTCTGGAGAATGGTGATAATGGCTTTCTTCTTTTGTTTTGCTTTGTCTGGTCTCCTCTTCTCTCCTTCCCTTTCCTTTCCTCCATTCAGTGATCCCTCAATAATGTCGAGTCAGGGTTCAGTCAAACTGTTTTAACTGCTCTCTTAACTGAACTGTAAAACCATCAGCGCTGACCCCTTTCTTGAGCTAACATGCTCGACTGGCTGCGGTCGAAAGTGTGTGCACATATGTGTTTATGTATGCCTGTAAGTACCATTGTGTTTATGGCGTGTGTTGGGCAAAGGGTGTTTCTTGTGTGTGTTTTTGCGCGCTCATTCACCCAGAGTATGTTTCTGTCCTCCTGTCTGTCACCTTATTAAGTACTTGGTAAATGCCAATAGACTCTACGCTGTCTGCCTACCCTTTTTCTAGAGGCCTTGCTGCCCTTCTCCACAATTGAATGCAACCAAGCATTCACTCAAACACATACATAGACAATCAAATGGCACCATATCATTGAGCGAACAAAGCAAAGTGCAGATGGTTGAGTGTACTTTGTTGTCTGTGTATCTGTGCATATTTGCAGTTTATCTCTCTATCGGACTATGTGTTAATCTGCATTGCACGCATTGGCACACTGCTATCTTAGTCTTACTCTAGTCTAATGAACAACATGTTTTCCAGTGCTGGCTCTGCTGCCAAGTAAATAAAAGAGCTGATGTTTTCTACATGGCGGCTATATTGAGGCTATGATTAAGTGGATCATCCAGACAGTATTTGAGTCTCTCTCTCTCTCTCTCTCTCTCTCTCTCTCTCTCTCTCTCTCTCTCTCTCTCTCTCACTCTCTCACTGTTGAAATTTGTAGTGGAAAGTGTAATTGAGATGGAGTAAAGGCAAGCCACATGCTACTGATATCGCTCACTGGGTGCACAGGGGGAGGGAAGGCAAAACAGAGAGGAGGCGCACAACAAAGCCTGCTGCTGAGAGTAAGGAGTACACAGACAAAGTCAGAGCCAAGATAGACAGACGCGTGTACACTTGGCAGCACGGAGGGATGAGTGAGTTAGTGGATGTGCAGCATGAAACCGATTGAATGAGAGGGGGTGAAGATAGAGGGATGGATAAATAAGAAAGATAGAGGATTGACACGCAACATGCTATTGGGACCTACCTGAGAGTTGAAGGCGAAAGGCAAGAAGAAATGGGGGAAAAAAATAAGAAAATGATGAAACCGATGGAGACACTCAGACAATCAGAGAGACATTGGGAAGAGAAAGACGTGTTTGACCACCATTAGTTGCCTTCAGCAAAATTGATGAGGATGGATGAAGCTGAAATGACCGATACAAAGACAGAAAGAAGGTTAAAGAATCAATTTTAAAACCGAAGGAAGTGCATGTAGACAGGGTGTTGCTTTTCACCACAGGGTTGGAAGGCAAAGAGAGAGAGAGCAAACCTATGACAACTCTAAACACTAGGGCCTTGTGGTTTATGTCTGCTGATTGACACCAACTGCATATATCCATCCCATATAGTACATATTTGAGGGATACTTTGCAATAGGTGGCCAAAAAACAAGCAAGCACTTGACTGTGGTAGTGTTAGTGCCTATTTCTACTAATTGGTTTTGCACATGTGCTGCATTATTGTTCACTGTTAATCTGTGCATTAATAATAATAGTAACTATACCTAGTATTGAACAAGTTGCAGTAGTGCGCAAGTGAGGAATTTCCTACTTTGCTTTATTGCCTTGCCACCTTACAAAATAGTAAAAGAAAATGGGAAAATAACAGTTGCATCATCTCTTCATGCAGGCTCTATTTTTGCATACAGTATGAATTACCCAGTTGTTGACCACTATTTTTGTAATCTAATGAGCAGGCACAACTGTGGTGCAGTTGGTTTGGATAATGAAAAGTACATTACCAAGAGATTTGGGAGCCTGGCACCAAAAATGTGCATCACCTCTTTCACTGTATTTTATCCATGTGCTTGAGACATGATCTGAGCAGGTACTCAGTGCAAACACAAATGACCATAATCCTGAACACCAAAATGGCTCTGCTGCATTATCGCCACTAACACACCCCTGCTGCACCTCTTCGCCTACTTAAGTGCAGCCAAGTTTAGGGCATGTCACCAAAGTATTAAATGCTTGCAGACAGGAGAAAAATCTGTGTGTCTGTCAGAAATGTCACTATACCAGCGTAAAGCCCCTCTGTGCACAGTCATGAAAATAGAGCCCTCTGACTCATGTACGTCTACGCAGGACTGCTTTAGCTTTTTTTATCTTGTTGTTTAAGCTTTTGGCAGTAAGCGCTTTGTCCATTGATGCTGCAAGAAGCAGAGGCCTATGCCAACATAGTGCACGTCAATACCTGAAAAATACTTCACGTGCAAGAAATATTGATCTGGTGAAATCTATGCATGGGGCAGAGTTGGCCAAAGCAATAGTGCATCCACAGCACCTGGCCAAAGAATAAAGCATTCCTTACAGGTGTTTTCTGTGAAGAAAACCGCATACTGTATTGGATTGGACCCTTTGAATGAGAATGAGTGAATGCAGATGATGATGATACAACCACCTACACTTTTCCAACAGCCTTTCTAATACTAAAAAATACACAGCCCAAACTAAATATGACATCACGTGTTTGACTTTACCACTATATGGAGTCGCACAAACATACCTACAATCCCAAATAGATACTTTCAGGGTAGATGCATATAAAAAAACAACACAATAAATGCATGTTTGCACAGTGCCCCTCACATCCATATATTCATCTTTGTTATGAAAAAGAAGTGAAAGTGGGAGATATTGCCAATGTTTGAAAAGCTCACACAGTGTTGCCCTCCCACCCATTTGACTGCAGTGATACATTAGCATAGCACACAATAGCCTCTGTCAGGGTCAGGTGTGAGGGCCTGTTGCAGTGCACACAAACAAAGACATGCATATATGCAGACGCGGGCATGTACGCAATACATAATGTATTCACAGGCTGCCAAGCTTTTTTTTTCACTGCCATTCAGGCGCCATGTTTGCCCACACAGATGTTATCAGCAGCAATAAGCCTATGTGGTCATTGCTATTCAAAAACCATAATGTCTCCCATATATTCTGCTCATTGGCACTTATAATAGGCACACATTACTAGCTGAAGTTTCTATGGGCTGTCTCCTTGGCCCTGTATGTGTGCTGTGTTGACTTATCGATGAAGTTCCAATTGCATATTTAATGTATTTGTGAGTGTGTATTTAGTTAAACAGTGTAATTGTCCCTTACGAATGACTACACTAACTTGCCGATTTTTCATTTCAGTCAGCTGTTTGCGCACTGCTGAGTGACTGATTCTGTTGATTTGGCAGTGATAAACATTGATAAACTGTTAAACAAAGTGTGTGTGTGCTTGTGTACTCCCACAACTGCTGTGAATTACATTTTTGGCTTTTGTTGTGCTAAAGCCTGGCTGAATGACTGGGGGATCCCTGCTTATTATTTTGGCGTAGGATAGAAGCAACTTGTTACTGTTTGATGTGTATCTATGTGTTTGTGAGAACTGTTAGAATCATCAAGGATTTTGCCTACAGAATTATTTAACAGATGCAGAAACCATGCTCCATTAGGTACTGCATACAGTACATGTACAAAGTGCAGATGTGTGTGTACACCAGAGTTAATATAGTTTAGCATTTTTCATTAGTTTTTATTTGTATTTCGTTTTGACTTTTTGTTTTCAAATTCAGTTTAGTTTTAATAAGTTTTTAAAGCGGGTTTGCTAGTTTAGTTTTTATGTTTTGAAAATGCTTAGTTTTAGTTTAGTTTTTATTAGTTTTAGTGTTAGTTTTAGTCTTTTTGTCAGGGGCACGATTCAAAAAGGTCAGAAAAAGTGTTGTGTAATAATAACTCAGCAAAAACATACAATTTTAGGCATATGTATTCATAATGTATTCAACAATAACACCAGTACATAAAACGTACATATGAGGATGAGCACAAATATGTAAACAGTCTACACAAGACGCCGCAGTAGTGCAAAATGTGTAAGTGACGTGTGCCAGAAAAAAAACTAAATAGCTAATAGATTAAAGAAATAGCTAATAGACTAAAGAAGACAGACATGAACAGGTGTTTTGAACTTTGGTTCGAGTAAAGTGGCCAACTTTTTGAAGTCGATCGACTCACACAGTTGTAGACATCCCAGTATTAATACACATATTAACCCACGCTTCCTCCCGCTTTTGGTGTTCCTGCATATTTACTAACCAGCAGCTATCGGGTCGCCGGTGAAAGCCCTCCTGTAGTGTTCTCTGTCCTACGGTTGTCTCGGTCATGCTGCCTGGTCCTGTACCCATACATCCATGCCCTGTACCGGGGTTAGCTTGTGTTTCGGGGGAAGGGGGCTTTGCGTTCTCCTTTACCTTGTTAAGGTAAGCTAGGTTAGCCTCCTTGTGTGCGCTTCTCTCAAATTTGTGGGATTTTTCCCTTTTAATTAATTTTCCTTTTATCTGACACAGTCAGAATCAAATAGGACTCTGACGCTTTCTTCAGACTTTCGGTACCGCCAGGATGCCAGGCGACGGGCACGGACTATTTTGTGTTCAATTTGACGTTGAATGTCGGAATTTCTGGGTTCCCAGTCGGAAACTGTACATGTCTATGGCATAGATAGACTGTATAAAACAGGTCTATGGTCAGAAATGTCAACTCTGAAAGATATGTTATTTGCACGAAAACTAAGGACATTTACTTGATTATTTTAGTTAGTTTTGTAAACAGACATTACAGTTTTAGTTCGTTATTGTTTTTTTTTGTAATGCCTCATTTTTATTTCAATTAATGACAATGTTTTTGACAATGATTCAGGCACAGATGAAAAGGGAGGGGGGCGTGGGGCTACGGATAGGCAGAGGTGAAGAGATGGGTCTTGAGGCGGCACTGGAAGATGGTGAGAAGGCTCTGTCCCCAAAACTGCGGAGGTTGGACTTGTGGATGGAGAGGAGACCGGCTGAGGTGGGTCTGAGGGACCGTGAGGGTTGGTAGGGGGAGAGGAGGTCAGTGAAGTATAAGGGGGCCAGATGGTGGAGGGCTTTGTAGGTGAGGACCAGGACTTTGTAGGTGATCCGGTGGGAGATGGGAAGCCAGTGAAGTTGTTTTTAGGACTGGAGTGATGTGGTGCCAGGATATGGTGGGGGTGATGAGTCGGGCGGCTGCGTTCTGGACCAGTTGGAGTCGGTTGATGGAGATAGAGCTGATGCCGAGGAGAAGTGAGTTACAGTAGTCCAGTCGGGAGGAGATGAAGGCATAAATGAGTCTTTCACCAGCGGGGGGTGTGAGAGAGGGTCTGATTTTGGCGATGTTGCTGAGGTGAAAGAAGGAGGTTTTAATGACCTGGCGGATGTGGGGCTCAAGGGAGAGGGTGGAATCAAAGATCACGCCAGGGTTGCGGGGCTGGGGAGATGGGGAGACAATGGTCCTGTCGATGGGGAGAGCGGGGTTATTGATATGCGGAGTGTGGATTTGGAGCCTATGAGGAGGAATCCTGTTTTATTGCTGTTGTGTTGCATCCAGGTTTTAATAGCTAGTTGGCCCATTCCACACAACACTGCTATATATCAAAACAATATGTCAAAAGCAACATAAAAAAACATAATTTTGTACACATACTTTGACATAAACTGTGCTTATGTGTAATAATGTGTGCACCAAACCTTCCATTAACAACATATTACTTGCCGTGGGCGACACCTCATCCACTGTTTTAGATAATCATCAAAAGTGGTTATCCTGCTATGGATACCTCTGCAGACATAAATTGCCTCAACTACTAAAAAAAAAAATATATATATATGAATAAATATGTGACTCAGAAGATGGATAAAGCAAAACAAAGCATTTTATTCCCCGTACTGATGTATCTAGTGCCAAATAACAAGTGTAAACAACCAACATACATTCTGTTTTGAAATGTAAAAGCGTCAAACTTCCAAAATTCCACACACTTCTTTGTCAATAACATAAATTCTGAATAATTCAGGCAGATCCCTCTTTTTGCACAACTCCCCACCAATGCTGAATCTTGGATATAAAAACCAGAGCACATATAACCCTCCCCATGAAATCTTCCCAAATGTGTCTTTCAGTGATATAATGTCCACCTAAAAGTAATGCTGAATAGTATTATAAATTCAAAATAATAATATTTATATATATTCTTGCAGTTTATATGGTGGAAGAAGACAAATACAATTTTTGGAATGGATGTTTGGTTATCAGCAGGGTGCGGTATTCAGACGGTAAATCGTGGGATTTCCCCCTTTCTGGTCTACATATCCTACATATGCCTGTGCTGAAATATTTTCATCCCCTGTGGGGACAAAATTTAGACAATATATTATATACCTAAAATAGAAGTATTTTAAACTAAGTAAACGTGAACAGTCTATAGTGCGATGGAACGATAAAATCCGAGCAGCAGTTGCTACCATGTTGTGCTATTTCATTTTGAGATTATTTTTCATTAAATATTGAAGTTCATAAATCAGTGTTTTGGCATGCCTGTCCGAGTGGCACTATCCATGGTAATGGAATGGTATTGGTATGGTATTGGATTTATTCTTCACAAAGCGCACCCTGGATTTCAGAAAGGTCACAGTAAAGGTCAGCAGTTTCAATGACATTTTTGGTTTTTCATTCATCCGTTTCACTGTCGGGACTGTGAACCCACAGCAACGCATGGGGGAGATGGAACAGCACATAAGGTAGTTGTTCATCGTCAGTGTGTACGTTTAAATACGTTTAAACCTGTGTGTGTATAAGTGTGTAAGCCTGTTTTTTCATGTTTCTGAGTGAGTGTACTTCTGCATTTCTAGTATTTTTTATCTGCATCAGTCTCGTACATGTTTTCTTCTGCTTGATGACATACATGTAGCATTTTTGTACGTTTGCTATGTAGCTGTATGAGTTTGTTAATGTGTGTATTTTTGTGTGTTCAGAAAAAAAACGGCAAAGTTCCAGCACATATATTCAAACATGCACACACATAGCCCTAGTCTGAGGGCACTGCTGTAATTGGATGTCTGATTACTGTCAGATAGTGTGTCTGTGTGTGAGATATATGCCAGGGAAATGAAAGAAAATTCGTCTCTCAGGGAGAGTATGTAACGAAAGAGAGAGAGAGAGAGAGAGAGAGAGAGAGAGAAGTGGACATGTTCTCTCTTTGTGATCTCTGAGCTTAACGTTGACCTTGGCTTTTTTATCTGTGGTCTGACATCCAATCATCCCTTGCTTATCTCCCACCCCCCCTTCGCCTTAGTCCGTACATCTTTTCATCTTTCCATCCTTTCCTAATTTCTTCCTTCCCACCTTCTCATCCCCCTGATTTTTCCACCATGTTTACTATCTCTTTCCATATCCTTCATTTCCTCCCTCCCTTCTCTCCATCTCTTTTCTCCCATCTGTTCTACCCGATTCCACCACCAGTCAGCCACCACACAGCAGATAGCCAGTGGGATTTATCTGATTGATTGGAGGTATTGGTGATGCGTGACAGGTAGCAGAAGGTCAGGCGACTCACTGGCGACATTAACTGACTTATCTCCTGCCTGAGGATTCCCAGTCTCCAGTTGGACTTGGCAACTCTCACCACAGTACCGATATTAAACAGTTAGTTTGAAAGGCCACTGGTCCTGGAACATGCTTATCCATCTGTGTGTAAACAAAGGTGCACGGTAGGGCTGCATGATATGTGGAAAATATCTAATTGCAATTACTTTTGAATGAAGTGATTATAGTGTGATTTTTGCGATCTTACGCCACCTCAGAGAAAATGTTAAATATTTGTTCCTTTTATAGCCACTAGGTGGGCAAAATGAATGTATATGGCTGTAGTATAAGTAAGTTATTCAGTGTGTTCTTCAGTGTGGCAGAAAGTAAACTCAGCTGACTGTAGCAGTATCACTGCCACTGGGTTTTTAAAAAACAAAAAGAAGAGGCTGAGAGGACCGCACGCACGCACGCACACACAGAAACACACACACACACACACACACAGCTCCATGCAGTAGGTGTCTCCACCTGTCTCCCCTCAGACCCGAGCAAGTGCTGACTTCAGCTAGACTGCTTGACTCCTGTGGTGTAGATAGACCTGCCATCCCACCCCCTCCTTCAACAGCACGCGCGCACGCTCACACACACACACACACACACACACACACACACACACACACACTCACTCACTCACTCACTCACTCAAATGGTAGGCGAATTGAGACGTTAAAAGGCCAAGATCTTCGGTCTCTTTCTGTCTTGCTCACTCTCTCTGTCTCCCTTGTGCATGTTTTGTGTTTCTCTTCTTTCACTCAACTACTCAAACCTCCTAATCCACCCCCCAATCTGTAATACAGATGGAACAAGAGTCAAACTCTTGCTTTTTAATTTAATGCACTGCAAGTTTACCCCAAAGAGGTATATTAAATTGACATTAAAATGTTGTCCTTTCAGCTGTCAGTGACATCTGATAATACATATTCTTATTTACCTTTGTGTTAATGGAGAAAAAAAACCCAGGATGGAATACTTTGTAAAATTTTGTCAAAGCATCTAGTACTGATCCAAGACAGCTACATGACGTAGGAAGTCTACATTAGCTAATTTCATAAATATCGCAGATGTACAAGAAGGAAGGATGGTATCTACAATATCTACATGGCTATTACTTTCAATAATTTAAGTGCAGCATAAATGGATGATTATTCACTATGGTTACTACTGTAAAATTAATGTAATGAAAGATGGGGATGCCATGTACAGTACTACACTTCTGTGTTCTCTTTTTATACTGACATGTATCACTTTTTGTTTGAGAATAAATAGTTTTTTTGGAATTTTTCTATGCTGCAAACTAAAGTTTTGCTACAGTTGTTTTTAGCATGTAAAATAACCCCAAACATGATATTATACTGATGACTATTGGTCCATTTTTTGGACCACCAACAAACCTAAACCCTACCATAGGGCTGAACGATTAATTGCAATTTGCAAGAATATCACGATATGTTAAAACGTAATTTCATAATCACAAAGGCTGCGATTTGGTCACGTAAATCGCAGGAGCAAATCAGTCTGCACTCCGCAGAGAAAGCATCAACTTGGCACTCTAACGCTACGCCGTACCTTGAGCTGATTTCTGTCATTCAAACAACTCTGAGTTGTAGTTTTAAAACTTTTACAGCCATTTTAATAAAATGAAGGGTTTTATTGGGCTCGAATCCATAAATGCAGTTAATGGATACAGGCACGCAGAACTGAAGGCTCAGTTGGCAACGATTAGCCCTGATTAGTGGTTAGCTCCATTTAGCTAGCTCCGTTAAAGATTTGGAGTGGAAGAGACTGCCACGGGGAGTGGTAACAACCAGACTCTGATAAATGACGTTCGGGGAGCTTTCACAGCAGCGTGGCCACGGTGTTTCAACGGTTTTATTAGTGCAGTTAATCCCACAACAAGACCAGCAGCAGCACGCTACTACTAACGTTACAATAGCCTCTCTGTCTCTGAGTGCAACGTTGACGCTGTCATGCACGCAATTTCATGAGAGGAGGGAGGGGCTGGAGGCAGCTCCTCTGTGTGCACTGTAAAAAAAATAAAATAAAATACACCATTATATATACTGTATATACTATACACTCACCTAAAGGATTATTAGGAACACCTGTTCAATTTCATGTTAATGAAATTATCTAATCAAC
The DNA here is from genome assembly GCF_004354835.1 of Perca flavescens. Lineage (NCBI taxonomy): Eukaryota > Metazoa > Chordata > Actinopteri > Perciformes > Percidae > Perca > Perca flavescens. The sequence goes on along the minus strand of NC_041353.1, from coordinate 14,205,425 downwards.
AAATCAAATGACCGCTGCTTCAATACATTTAGGGGTGTGTTCCAGGTCTAGACAATCTCCTGAACTCCAAACTGAATGTCAGAATGGGAAAGATAGGTGATCTAAGCAACTTTGAGCGTGGCATGGTTGTTGGTGCCAGACTGGCTGGTCTGAGTATTTCACAATCTGCTCAGTTACTGGGATTTTCACGCACAACCATTTCTAGGGTTTACAAAGAATGGTCTGAAAAAGGAAAAACATCCAGTATGCGGCAGTCCTGGGGGGCAAAAATGCCTTGTTGATGCTAGAGGTCAGAGAAGAATGGACCAAGTGATTCCAGCTGATAGAAGATCAACTTTGACTAAAATAACCGTTACAACCGAGGTATGCAGCAAAGCATTTGTGAAGTCACAACACGCACAACCTTGAGGTGGATGGGCTACACCAGCAGAAGACCCCACCGGGTACCACTCATCTCCACTAAAAATAGGAAAATGAGGCTACAATTTGCACGAGCTACCCAAAATTGGACAGTTGAAGACTGGAAACATGTTGCCTGATCTGATGAGTCTCTTTTTGTTGAGACATTCAGATGGTAGAGTCAGAATTTGGCGTGAACAGAATGAGAACATGGATCCGTCATGCTTCGTTACCACTGTGCAGTCTGCTGGTGGTGGTGTAATGGTGTGGGGGATGTTTTCTTGGCACACTTTAGGCCCCTTAGTACCAATTGGGCATCGTTTAAATGCCACAGCCTACCTGAGCATTGTTTCTGACCCTGTCCATCCCATTATGACCACCATGTACCCATCCTCTGATGGCTACTTCCAGCAGGATAATGTACCATGTCACAAAGCTTGAATCATTTCAAATTGGTTTCTTGAACGTGACAATAAGTTCACTGTACTAAAATGGCCCCCACAGTCACCAGATCTCAACCCAATAGAACATCTTTGGGATGTGGTGGAACGGGAGCTTCGTGCCCTGGATGTGCATCCCACAAATCTCCATCAACTGCAAGATGCTATCCTATCAATATGGGCCAACATGCTTCCAGCGCCTTGTTGAATCAATGCCACGAAGAATTAAGGAAGTTCTGTAGGCGAAAGGGGGTCAAACACTGTATTATGGTTTTCCTAATAATCCTTTAGGTGAGTGTATTTTTACTTATTTAACTGTCTAGTAAAGTTCACAGACGGTGTTTAAAGAGTGCAATCCACATGTTTACATATGTTAACAGTAAATAATAATAAATAATCTAAATACTACTAAGTGTGGTAAAGCCACATATTTGTTTTTATATTTCTGCAATCTGCACTTTAGTTTGTGTGATTAGTTTCTGACTTTCATATGAATGTTTACACCAGGCTTGGTCAGTGCTTAATATACTAATGTGACTGAAGTAGTTCAATAAAAGATGTCATTCATATAAATTCATGCATCACCTAATTTCATCATCACATACAGACCTGGCCTCCAGGAAAGAACAGTTTGTTTAATCTATCTAATCTTATGTTGTTCATACTATACAATGATTTATTGCTTGTCTTTGTTGAGTAATACAGAAGACAAAGAGCTTAAAAAAAAATCGCAATTAGGTTATTTTCAAAAATCGTTCAACCCTACCCTACTGTGGCAATACGACAGCTTTACGTCCTCCTATTTAGCATTTGTAAACAGTATTCAAACATTTAATAAATGGTATGTAGCACATTTTATTTAGTTTTAAGTAGATAAAGGACATGTTATGTGTTTATTACTGCACAGGTTTTGTCAACAATTACAACTTCTAAATGAATTGGGACATTTTGGAATAAAACAAAAGTAAATAAAAAAAAAAGTGGATGTTATCCATGTTTGCAAAGAATATTTAAGATATTACTATTAATGAATACCTGTGTTAAAGTCATACTGTAACTTGTGTGGTCTTTCTTTACTGAAGCCAGTTGAATATACATTCACTCAAGTACATTAGGTACAACTGCAGTATTAATGCCAAATCCAGGTGGGGAGGATTCATAATAAAAACACAGTACACAGTCTAACAAAGTATGCAGTCTGAAAGATAACTCCAGTGGCTATCACTGTATTATTAAATTCTGCTATGATATACTGAGGCTACAGTTTGAATTAGCTTTTTAGATGGATACTACAAATTATTGTATTTTGTCTGAGCACCACTTGAAACATTTTATTATGTGCACAGTATATCATTGCAAATATCCAATATCCACTTGCTGATGCAAACTGCTGACTCAATTTATACTCTGATAACTCACCGTGCTGTGGAGGCATCGCTCCTAATTTTTTTTATCTCAGTGTGTATTAACACTGTGCTAATCGAACAAACATTTACCAAAAGTACATTCAGTTTCTGTAAAAACTGAAACAACTTTGCCCATTTTCCCTCTCCCTTATCAGTGTTTCATTATCAGCGAATTATAAGCAATTTCAAGTTTAAGTACATTATTGGCTCACAAAAGCTTTCCCACCTCAGGCTTGGTTGAGGTCTGAGCAGCATCTTTTTGTGTTCGGGTTAGGACCGTCTTCAATTTCTAAGCTCTTTTGAGGCTCTAAGGTGTGTCCTTTCAGGCATATTTTAATAGGAGGATGTAAATTTCCTGGGACAGCGGTTCCATGGGTGTTGTCAATGATTCATTAGAAAGCCTGAGGAGAAGTTTCACTCCGTAGCGAAAAACTGCAGAACACAATATTTACCGCACCACTTCATCCACAACCGAGCAACAGAGAGGAAAAAAAAAAAAACGCATGCGTGCACATGCAGTAGCTTTTTGACTGCACACAAATACATGCAAAGCACATCGGTAAGCATAGACATATTTGTGTGTGTGTAAGAAGACACACACACACACGCACACACAAATCAGTGACTTCAAAGGCCCACGCTGCAGTGCCCCAAGCCATGAACAAAGCATAGAGAAGCAGAGGGCAACTTTTAATTTTAAAACAGTACTAATGAGGAGAGAAAGTGTCAAAATCAGTGTGTGCATGTTTAATGTATGTTTCTGTGAAGATTCCCCAATAGTTCACTGTCAGGTATTGCTATGGTGATGAATGCAGTGGGAAAAGTTAATTTCTTCCTGTGTTAATTTGTTGGGCACACAGAACCTCATATTTGGTCCATGCATATTGAATGTTGTGCTAAAAGTATCAATTGACAAGGTGTGTGTGTGTCCTAGATTTGCAGAGATGCACATGCTTTAGAGAAAGACAGTGAGGTGGGTGACACAGCTATATCTAAATGGAAGAATCATTAAAGGCAGTGACTTAGATTTCACAACCTTCCTTTCATTTTGTTTAACACTCACAACTAATGCGTTGCGGACCAACCCAGTCTCACAGCAGTTCGGGAAATGGTCACGTAATATAATCTATTGATTTGTGTACACAGACACGTTTATGTAGTTTTTTTCGTGGTGGTCAGCACGTTTTGTAAACTAATGTATTTCAATGGGAAGCATCTTTCGTGATCACAGCACGACTATAGTAGTAGTATGAAAGGCCGAAAATCCGCATAGGGAGGTTGGGATGGGTCAAACGACACAGGACTTTCACCCAGGAGACTGGGGATCGTGTCCCGCGTGTCACGTTTCCTTTCCCCGTTCTTTTCCTAAACCCAACCTCCGTGGGATGCTTCCCATTACGTGCTGACCACCGTGAAAAAAACGACCTAAACGTGTCCGTGTAAACGAATCAATAGATTAAAAAGGACGTGACCATTTCACGAACTGCCGTGAGACCGTGTTGTGCAGACATAAGGACACAAACACACATGCACACACGCACTGTCCATTGCCAGCGGCATAAAGGCAGCTAGCTTTAAAGTTACTCTCATTATTCATCTTGCTTAGCAGGAAACCACATTAATGTCTGTGTGTGTCCAAGCCATACTGCCGGTATGACTACATTACAGGATGCAGGAGTGTATCAGTGAGTGTGTGTGTGTGTGTGTGTGTGTGTGTGGGGGTACTCAGTGCCGTGTTCAATAAAGATGAGAGGAGAAAGAAAAGGAGACATAGGGAGAAGCAGAAGGTAATTATTGCAGCTGATGAAAATCTGCCAATAGTCATTTCTCTGTAGCAGCTCTATCTTGTCCGGGATTCAGGTAAATGTTGTTGGCGTGCATGTAATTGTAGTTCTCCAAGTTGTAGTTCTCTCAATTTCCGAGCTTCCATCGTTGGCTGCTTTCAAGCACATGGCACTCATTACAAATGCATCCACTGGATTCTTTCTCTTGTTAAGTTTCAATGTGATTGAAGATTTTGGTTCTTCATTTCATGACATGAAAGTTTGGTGCCATTAATTGCACACTTCTATAATATTGTACAATTAAATTTCCAGGAAATGGAGCACAATGATTTTTGTTCTTTTTCCTGTTTTAAATGCTTTGGGGATGTACTCCCTGAGAAGTTTGACAAGCTGAAGGTGAGAACAATTATATGAGATACTACACAGTGAGAAAGATGAGTGATTTCCTTTTTTCCTCCCCATGTATGTCTCCGTTGGCTAATAGACAAAATTGTGCACAGAGAGAAGAGTATGGGAGGGAAGCAGATTATTAATTAAACGTTGAGACAGCAGCGTTTCCAGTTTTGAAACAGAATTAATTTTATCTTTAAACAGAGTGGAGTTAATTACCGACTAGAAGGGTTTCGTTCGGAGAAGTGTGGGATGCGATTAACATCAAATTTATCATCACAACTTGCACCCTACGTCATTTTTCTTTTTTTTATCAACTGCAGTGGGGACAATCAGTTGCAAATGCACACACACTGTAGCATTTGCACATACTACTGTATGCACTGCAGCTCATTGGTAAACACATTCACATATGCACAAAAACAGGTATTTAGGCACACAAAATATGCTTTACACCTACATTAGAGATTTTAACAAACTAGACACACACACGCACAAAAATACACAAACAGACACAAGGAATTAGGATTCAGTCACATTCTATTCCACATGGAAGCCTCAATAATCAGGTTATTAGAGAGAAACCGAAAGCTTGGTGTGTTGCTGCTCAGCAAATGTAGAGCCCATCATTCAATTAGCCCATTGTAGATGATCAAGCAACAATTGCTGAATTATGTAATAAACAGGCTATTACTGTGATCCATTACAGCTGAGACCATTCTTTAATTTGTGAAGTGAATAAAGAGAATTTTTAACTGGTTGAACACATTAGTATGCTGGGTGTGTGATGTGATGTCTCTAAACAATTAATTATCCAGTTTTTACACAATCAGCTAAATTATGAGCGTGCCGATTGTATATTTGGGGGTTGGGGAGAAGTGAAACGGTTCTGTCCATAACCAGTGATGCTGCAGTTGACGGTGGGAAATTATTCAACAGCTTTTTACTCTTTGATTGCTCTAAATCTAGCGACTCATTTAACCATTATCTGAAAATTAGTGACATTATTGTCTTGCTGGCTGCCAAATCATGTGTTTATTGTTGTGTTAATTCACATGATAAAGACTATCTGATGTTATCAGCCACTGTTTTTGCCTTTGCAAAAGAATTGGCTGCAGGGTTGTCATTTGATTTGGCCTACAGAAAGCTTTGACACCTGATCAGGTGCCTGAGATGCAGGTTTTTTTTAAAGCAGATCTTCACTGAGATCAATACCAGGGTTTGTAGTTAACAGGAACACTTTTTCACATCTGACCAAAACTTTTTACTCATATAGAGCTTTCCACTCACCCTAAACAGGCAACACAAAAGCATTGGCCTCAAAAATAGCTTTGGTATTATTGTTGAATTTTGTCATGCGTCTCTCTTTTTCTTTCCATTTCTAGTTTGCAGTGTGAAACACATCCTCGGTCTGGAGTGTTGTGATGTGCGAGGGTTTTGATGTTAAATCTCTCTTTTCCAAAGTGTCATTTGTGTTCAACAACTTCTGCTTTCAACTAGACGTTCAGTGAGTGATTTAAAAATAAATAAAAATGATGAAAACGATGATTCTAGCCACTGTCACTGAACAAGTATAAGGGTGGGGGGGGGGGGTTAGGAATGGGGTTTTTGGTGTTTTTATTCTGTCTTTCGGTTCTATTTGGGTTTATTTATTTCTTCTTTGGGGGGCGGGGGCCCTGGTGGGCTGGAATGGTTACCTTTACTGATTATGTCTGATGGTCGCGGGTGCTGCACTCAAATGTTACTTGACGCTCTGGTTGGGACCAAAGGTCTAAATTATGTCAGAACTTAACATCTTAAGTTGGAACTCTGGTGGTTTAAATGCCCTCCCTAAAAGGGTTTACACATTAGGGTTGTTACGGAAGAAGAAAGTTGACATTGCATTATTACAAGAAACGCATCTCTTGAGTGGGGATATCAGGCGCCAGCCGATAAGTTTTATCATGTTATAGCATCTTCCTCATTTCTCCCAAAGACCAAGGGTGTAGCTATAGTAGCTTGAAGAAATCTTAAAATCAGACTGCAGGACACATGGTCTGATAAAGCAGGTAGGCTGACTTTGGCCAAAGCAGAACTTAATGGCAAGAAAATCGCTTTCTTATCTGCATACGCACCAAATTGTTTTGATAGAAATGTTTATAGTGACATGACTAATATTATGTTGGAGTTATCTGAATACTTATTCATAGTTGGGGGAGGATTTTAATGCAGTTTGGAATCCAGCTGAAGACAGGTCTGGCGGTTTGGAGACTAGGGACCAGGAACTAGCATCTTCTGCATTACGGGTTTGGGGAAATGGCCTTGGGCTCACAGGTTTGTGGCGCGTGACTAACCCATCTGTGAAAGACTACACCTTTTTCTATGCTCGTCACAAGTCCTCCTCCAGAATTAACTATTTATTTGCGTCTCCGAAGCTCAACACCACTCTGCTGAAGCTGGAGGGATTTAATACACAGTTTGTGGAGAAACTCAGAGTTTTTAGATTTTAATGTCTGCTCGGTTGACGACCCTGGGATATTGTGGGAGTTATGCTACATTATTTGCCTCCAATCAACGTGAAGCTCAACAATCTAAATTAAAAGAACTGGAAAATACTTATGCCAATTTAGAAAACACTTTATTGGGTAATATTCAGAAGACATAGCTCTGCAATGTAAAGTGGTCAAGAAAGAAATTAACAATATTCTTAAGCACCAATCAGAATTTTTTATCCACAGGACCAGGCAACGATATTGCTTTCATAGATCTAGACCCAGCCATCTTTTAGCCATGAAAATAAGATCGAATGAACAATTCGAATGAACAATTTTCAGACATTTCCTCAATTAAATTGCAGACCGGAGCTGTCACCACTGACTCTGCACAAATTATTGAGGTATCCTTTGACAAGAGCAAATGTGAAAACTTTTTAGCTCATTTGAACATGCCTCGCCTTGCAGAGGACGACGCAAATGATCTGGCCAGGCCGATCTCACTTGAAAAGCTCATTGTTGTCATTGTCATTTTGCATGCTGTCCATAGCATGCAACAGGGCAAATCCCCTGGCCTTGACGGCATACACCAGAGCTATACTTAGCCTTCTGGGACCTCCTAGGCCCACTACTTCTCGCTATGATGAATTTTTCAGTAGAGAAGGGCACTTTCTCTAGAGACATGAATATTGGAGTCATTTCTTTACTTCTTAAGAAACACAAAGATTCATCTGAATGTGGCCCCTTAGTCTCCTGAATGCTGACATTAAAATCTACGGCAAGGTACTCTCCCGTCGCCTGCAGTTTTATATTACATCGCTGGTGCACTGTGACCTGACTGGCTTCATTAAGTCGCGCCTAGCCTCTGAAAATGTCCGACGCTACATGTGATTGATGCTTCTGTGGACGTTAAAGCCTCATTAGCTGTATTATCACTTGATGCAATCAAGGCGTTCGACCGCCTCATATGGTCCTTTTTGTGGTCAGTTTTGGAGGTGATGGGCTTTGGAGAGTGCTTCATAAAATTAATTAAGGTGGTATATGCAAACCCCTCAGCGATGGTTCTTACAGGTAATCTCTGCTCCACCTTATTTCCGATATCGAGATCCTCTCGCCAGGGTTGTCCTTTAAGCCCAAGCCGCTTGCGCTCTCACTTGAACTCTTAGCACAGATGATTTGACTCTCATCAGTTATGAAACCTATCACTGTTAAAAGCACACATCATCATCTGGCACTTTATGCTGATGATGTCTTGGTCTTCCTTGAAGACCCACTACATTCTACCCCTTGCCTTTTATCGATATTAGACGAGTTTGGAGCGCTCTCAGGATTATTAATTAGATTAGAAGTTGATTGCTCAAAATTGGCTTGGTTGCCCCTGAATGAGGCAGCTAAGACAACAAATGTACCTGCTATTATTCCCTCAGTTCAGGTACCTAGGTATTGATATATTCCCCTCGCTGAATCGCATCGTTAAACACAATTATGCTGAGATGCTGAATGCGGTTCTGGGTGACTTGGAAACATACATTTTGTGGGTTCCATGATCACGCTCTCTCCCCCTGCTGGTTACTGGGAGAAGCTGCAGTTTCCAAATTTATTTGGAAGGGAAAATGTGTGAAAACTTCCACTGCGCAGCGTGGCAGATTGGACGCGGGCTTAGCAGTTCCCAACTTTAGATGGTTTTCCTGGGCTTTCACCCTTTGACCCCTTGTCACGTGGTTTGATCCCCAGGCGGTGGTTTCCTGGCGAGCGATGGAAGAGAAGATGATGCACCCTTGGTCTTTTGGCAGATGTGGGAACATCTCTGTTAGGCAGTGTCGGCTACAATTCAGTCCGATTATTTACCATCTTGTTCAGGTTTGGCGCTCGGTGGAAAGGTACTGTAACTCTTCCTGCAGATGGCATCTTTATGCCCCCATTTTTAATAACAATGATTTGTTGATGGGGGGTAGGCCAATCACCTTCCCCCAATGGGAAAAGGGGGTCATTCACCTTTTAGGGGACGTTTTCGGTCTAAACGGACTGTGCTTCTTTCTAGATTTTAATCTACCAGGCACATCCTTCTTTCTTTTACCTCCAGCTTAGAGCCGCTCTTAAAGCGCATGGCATACCGTGGCAGCATCCTTTGCCTGAACATCAGCTTCACGATCTGTACATTACTAAAAGTGATTCACGGGGCATGGTATCAACCCTATATCAGTACATAAGGGAAGCCTCACACCAGACACTTCCTCTAGACAGAGTATGGAGGAGGGATTTCCCAGGGCTAGAGCTGGATTTTGACTGGAGCAGTGTATGGAATAATGTTAAATTGGCTTCTAGAAATCACGACCATCAGCAAATCCACTATAATATACTTATATATACTTATTTGACCCCTCGTAGGCTGTGCCTAATCAAAATGATTGGTGATGCTTCATGCACATTGTGTTCGCTAAAGACCATGGGCACATTTCTTCATATGTTTTGGGAGTGTCCCTCTGTTGCACGTTTCTGGCAAAATGTTGCCTCAGAACTGACGACATTCGTTTCTGGGATAGTTCCCACGACAATACCAGTTCTGCTACCGAATGACACTTCTTCACTCCAGATTTCTAAATGTCAGAAAAGGATAGATGGACTTTGCTGGTTACATGTACTGTATGTTCTGTTACCTGTAACATGCTGCTGATTGTTTGTTTTTTGTTGAATAAAAAAAACATTTGATCCCCCCCCAAAAAAAGATGTTTCTCCTGACCTAACCTCACAGCTTTCCTTTCAGCAGGTACACATTATAACTGATGCTCGCTTTTAATGAGCTGCTTTTTTGGCACCATCAAAAACAGGAAGTGTTTTTTTGGGGTAGCAGGGCATTAGGCTACGACACTGTCAGTCAGGTGTGTCTGTGAGTGTGTGTACATAAACACTTACAGACAGACGTTCAGATATAATTCAATATTGTCTTTTTCTGGGAAGTGTGTTCCCCATCGGGACAATTATTAATGATGGGAGTGAAGCTATAAAACAAAGAATAATTTAATCACTTTTGTACTGATCCAAGGACAACGGTGGAGAGAATGCAAACATCAGCGCTTGTGCACACTGCATGCCTTGTTTCCTAATAATTAGCTATCTGTCTGTACGTATACAAAAGTGTATATCAAGTTGGTGATTATCCTTGAGAAAGCATTCTAAAATTCCGTGTGTGTGTGTGTGTGGTGGGGGGGGGTAGATGGCTATGTCTGTGCAGATTTTGTCACTGTAGTGATTATCCTTGAGAGGATTTTAATTTGAGGCTAATGAGTATTTGTTTTATCAGTAATGCACGCTGGTGTGCGTGCGTCTGCGTATGAACTTGTGTGTGCGATTAAGGGGGATGATATAGTGAAAGCGACAGACTGTTCAGATGTTCAATAAATGGGATGGAACAGGCAGGGAGGAGAAGGGACATCATTTACTCGCTTTCTCACACACGCACACAAATGCACGCAGATGAATGTCAAAATCAAACCTGTAGAAACGCACACACGCACGCACACACACTGTGGATGGATACAATCATTCAGTCTTATTGTGCACAGGATAAAGCAAATGTAATGCAATGACAATCCTCTTTAACACACACACCTTTACACCTTGAGCTGGGCTAATGATGTAATGAAACAGAGCTAATTGACAGAACAGCTTACATATAGAGTATGGATTAGTGCAAAGCAGTATGGGATGAAGGATTCTGTGTGTGAGAAAAGTAGAGAATAGGTGAGAGTGTGTTGGGTGTACATGGTCGACAAAATCTCCCTCATTATCACGTATTGTGAGTGATTTAACTAATATTGCTGACTGCTATTATTGTCATCCTCCACAATAGGAAATTAAGTCACTATAATTTTCAGCATTTTTTTTAAAATTTATTTTCTTTCCATCCTGTCCTCTATTAGTGTATCTCAAACTCTCTGCCTCTTTCCTCCCCACTATTTATCTCCTCCTCTCCCTCTTTCTTTCCTCTCTCTTTTCCTCCCTATTCTTAAGAAGGTTTTTCTTTGCCGTGTCCATCATGCAGTCATCCCTAGTCTTTTCTCTCCCAACCTTTTGTTATTTTCTCCACCAAGGAGGTTATGTTTTTGGTTCAGTTTGTTTGTCAGCAGGAAAACAATTTTTCATGAAACTTGGTGGAAGGGTGTAGCATGGGCTAAGGAATAACCCATTGAAATTGGGAGCAGATTGGCCTTGGTGGAGGTCTGTGCTCCTCTAGTTTATTTTATTTCTCTGCTCCAATGATTTGTTTTTGTCTACTTCAGTTCCTTTATACCTTGTCTTATTACACCCAAAACTCCAACTCTTGTTTCATAATATGTCTGTTTTGCCATGAATGTTTAATATGGCAATCCGTGATCCTCCTATATTTTGAATAATGCACGTCTTATTGCTTGTTGCTGTTGTGTTTTGGCATTCCCCCACCACTTGGCCATTAGTAGTAGTAGTACATCCTGTGGTTTAGATTTTTTTGGGTCTTTCTTGATTTCTTTTATGGCGGCTTCTGCTGATAACTAACTGTCCAGTTATTCTTATATTTATCTCCAAAATGCTGATGCAGCTGGACGTGCAAAACCAAAACACTGTCATGCACCAGATGTTTACAACCAAGTTTATAACACAGTTTTATGAACATGGGTATGGGCCAAATCAAATGAGAGCAACTAAATGTGAGTGATGAATTCATACAAAATGCAAATCAATGACTAAAATACAGAGAATTCATTATTTCTCTCTTTCTATGTCTCTCTCTCTGTCCCAGGTGGTGTGTGTATCGCCCAGTCCTTGAAAATCCCCAGGGAGCCCAGGCCAGGGGAGTTTGACAAGATCATCAGACGCCTGCTGGAGACCTCCAATGCCAGGGCCGTCATCATGTTCGCTAATGAGGACGACATACGGTATGTGCTACGCACTTAACCAAGTGCTCCACTGCAACTGCTCATCGTTTTTCTGCTGCCTTGACTTTTACACATGGTTAAGTGACATTTCATTTTCAGCTTATGGAATATATATATATATATATATATATATATATATATATATATATATATATATATATATATATATATATATATATATTCCATAAGCTGAAAATTATATATATATATATATATATATATATATATATATATATATATATATATATAGGGCTTTAAATTGACACCCACCAACCCACCCAAAATGTACTTTGGCAGGTAACATTGTAAATTTATTAGCCAATTTGGCCGGTAATGAAAGCAGCAAGAGTAGGAGAGGAAGAGTAGGATCAAGTCAGAGCACTTTTTGTTGTTCTTTTCTAAGCTACATAAGCACTCTAATTCTCTGGTCTCTTCTCAAACAGACGAGTTTTGGATGCAGCTAAAAGGAACAACCAGACGGGTCACTTCCTGTGGGTGGGTTCGGACAGCTGGGGGTCCAAAATCTCCCCTGTGATTGGCCAGGAGAAAGTGGCTGAGGGAGCCATCACGATTCTTCCCAAACGAGCATCTGTGGATGGTAAGGGTGTGTGTGTGTGTGTGTGTGTGAAGAAAACAAGTACCGCCATGCCCCTAAACGGTAACTGACAATAGATAAAGGGGGATCTCTTATAACAATTGTTGAAGATGCAAACATTTTTTTCCTCACACCTGGCTGTGTGACAAATGAAAGGAAGCTGTGTGTGTGTGCGTGTGTAAGTGTGTAAGTGTGTAAGTGTGTTCGAAGTCTAATAGATCAAATTGAGGGGACAGGGAGGAAAGACCAGAAACAGAAAGTGAAATACACCCATGTTCCCTAACTCTTGATGCCAGCGGATAACAAGTTTTTGCTATTAGGCCAGGGAGGATATCCTCATTTGCTCCCTGTCAGAGCTCACTATTAGATAATTGACTCCTGGAGGGACACAAAGGCGACAAGATATATATAAACTGAGAGTAAGGGAGAGAAAGCTGATGTAGAGGTTTAAATGAATCAAAGTCAGCTTTGGCTGGTCGACATGAGGGAACATGCTATGGGTTCTTCAGAATAGAGTTATATAATAGGAGTTGTGAGGGAGATGGAACCAGTGCTTAAACTGAGTTACCAAATTATTAGATATACCTGGCAATCTAATCCAATAACCATGCAATAGATTCTGCCTTTGCTCAGCTTAAAGTGCTCAGTTTTTGTTGACACTGAGTCAGAGGTGTTGATTTAACTCTAAGGTTGTTTTTAAGGCAGTAGTTGGCACTCGATTATAATGACAGGTGTTTCTAACATTTTCTCCACCACTTTTACATCCCTTGAGGTTGGACTCTGTTATTTTATTTATATCAGTTTGGTTTATTTTGTGCGTAAAACATTGCATATTTCAATAATTCATTAAAAATCAGATATGGCAATATTTTTTTACCAAATACCTCAATGTTGATATTGTGGCGATATTAAAGGGTTGACAATTGGTGCTCTAACAAATTATCTTCACAATGAGGTTTTAGATAAATAATCTTCAGTAATGTACAGTACAGGCCAAAAGTTTGGACACACCTTCTCATTCAGTGTGTTTCTTAATTTTCATGACTATTTACATTGTAGATTCACACTGAAGGCATCAAAACTATGAATGAACACATATGGAATTATGTCCATCCATCCATCTTCGTCCGCTTATCCGGTGTCGGGTCGCGGGGGGAGCAGCTCCAGCAGGGGACCCCAAACTTCCCTTTCCCGAGCAACATTAACCAGCTCCGACTGGGGATCGGCGTTCCCAGGCCAGGTTGGAGATATAATCCCTCCACCTAGTCCTGGGTCTTCCCGAGGCCTCCTCCCAGCTGGACGTGCCTGGAACACCTCCCTAGGGGGCGCCCAGGGGCATCCTTACCAGATGCCCGAACCACCTCAACTGGCTCCTTTCGACGCAAAGGAGCAGCGGCTCTCCGAGCTCCTCACGGATGACTGAGCTTCTCACCCTATCTCTAAGGGAGACGCCAGCCACCCTCCTGAGGAAACCCATTTCAGCCGCTTGTACCCTGGATCTCGTTCTTTCGGTCATGACCCAGCCTTCATGACCATAGGTGAGGGTAGGAACGAAAACTGACCGGTAGATCGAGAGCTTTGCCTTCTGGCTAAGCTCTCTTTTCGTCAACGGTGCGATAGATTGAATGCAATACCGCACCCGCTGCGCCGATTCTCCGACCAATCTCCCGCTCCATTGTCCCCTCACTCGCGAACACAACCCCAAGGTACTTGAACTCCTTCACTTGGGGTAAGGACTCATTCCCTACCTGGAGAAGGCATTCCATCGGTTTCCTGCTGAGAACCATGGCCTCAGATTTAGAGGTGCTGATCCTCATCCCAACCGCTTCACACTCGGTTGCGAACCCGATCCAGTGAGTGCTGAAGGTCGCAGGCCGATGATGCCATCAGGACCACATCATCTGCAAAGAGCAGCGATGAGATCCCCAGCCCACCAAACTGCAACCCCTCCCACCCCGACTACGCCTCGATATCCTGTCCATAAATACTACAAACAGGATTGGTGACAAAGCGCAGCCCTGGCGGAGGCCAACCCTCACCTGAAAAGAGTCCGACTTACTACCGAGAACCCGGACACAGCTCTCGCTTTGGTTGTACAGAGATTGGATGGCCCTGAGAAGAGACCCCCTCACCCCATACTCCCGCAGCACCTCCCACAGTATCTCCCGGGGACCCGGTCATACGCCTTCTCCAAATCCACAAAACACATGTAGACCGGTTGGGCATACTCCCAGGCTCCCTCCAGGATCCTTGCGAGTGAAGAGCTGGTCCGTTGTTCCACGACCAGGGACGGAATCCGCATTGTTCCTCCTCAACCCGAGGTTCGACTATCGGCCGAACCCTCCTTTCCAGCACCTTGGAGTAGACTTTACCAGGGAGGCTGAGAAGTGTGATACCCCTATAATTGGCACACACCCTCTGGTCCCCCTTTAAAAAAGGGGAACCACCACCCCAGTCTGCCACTCCTTTGGCACCGTCCCAGACTTCCACGCAATGTTGAAAAGGCGTGTCAACCAGGACAGCCCCTCCACACCCAGAGCCTTGAGCATTTCTGGACGGATCTCATCAATCCCGGGGCTTTGCCACTGTGTAGTTGTTTGACTACATCAGTGACTTCCGCCTGGGAAATCGACGACAATCCCCCATTATCCTCCAGCTCTGCCTCTAACATAGAGGGCGTATTAGTCGGATTCAGGAGTTCCTCAAAGTGCTCCTTCCACCGCCCTATTACCTCCTCAGTTGAGGTCAACAGTGTCCCATCCTTACTGTACACAGCTTGGATGGTTCCCCGCTTCCCCCTCCTGAGGTGGCGAACAGTTTTCCAGAAGCACTTTGGTGCCGACCGAAAGTCCTTCTCCATGTCTTCTCCAAACTTCTCCCACACCCGCTGCTTTGCCTCTTTCACGGCAGAGGCTGCAGCCCTTCGGGCCCTTCGGTACCCTGCAACTGCCTCCGGAGTCCTCCGGGATAACATATCCCGGAAAGACTCCTTCTTCAGTCGGACGGCTTCCCTGACCACCGTTGTCCACCACGGTGTTCGTGGGTTACCGCCCCTTGAGGCACCTAAGACCCTAAGACCACAGCTCCTCGCTGCAGCTTCAGCAATGGAAACTTTGAACATTGTCCACTCGGGTTCAATGCCCCCAGCCTCCACAGGGATGCACGAAAAGCTCCGCCCGGAGGTGTGAGTTGAAAGTCTGTTGGACAGGGGCCTCCTCCAGACGTTCCCAATTTACCCGCACTACACGTTTGGGCTTACCAGGTCTGTCCAGAGTCTTCCCCCACCCTCTGACCCAACTCACCACCAGATGGTGATCGGTTGACAGCTCTGCCCCTCTCTTCACCCGAGTGTCCAAAACATACGGCCTCAGATCAGATGAAACGATTATGAAATCGATCATTGACCTTGGCCTAGGGTGCTCTGGTACCAGGTACACTTATGAGCATCCCTATGTTCGAACATGGTGTTCGTTATAGACAATCCATGACTAGCACAGAAGTCCAACAACAAACAACCACTCTGGTTTAGATCAGGGAGGCCGTTCCTCCCAATCACGCCTCTCCAGGTGTCTCCATCATTGCCCACGTGTGCGTTGAAGTCCCCCAGCAGAACAATGGGTCCCCACTGGAGCCCCATGCAGGACTCCAGTCAAGGTCTCCAAGAAGGCCGAATACTCCGAACTCCTGTTTGGTGCATATGCACAAACAACAGTCAGAGTTTTCCCCCACAACCCGCAGGCGTGGGGAGGCGACCCTCTCGTCCACGGGGTAAACTCCAACACAGCGGCGCTCAGCCGGGGCTTGTGAGTATCCCCACACCCGCCCGGCGCCTCACACCCTGGGCAACTCCGGAGAAGAAAAGAGTCCAACCCCTATCCAGGAGTATGGTTCCAGAACCAAGACTGTGCGTAGAGGTAAGCCCCACCAGATCTAACCGGTGGCGCTCCACCTCCCGCACCAGTTCGGCTCCTTCCCCACAGAGAGGTGACGTTCCACGTCCCCAGAGCCAGCGTCTGCTGCCCGGGTCTGGTCCGTCGAGGCCCCTGACCTTCACTGCCACCCACGTGGCATCGCACCCGACCCCAACGGTTCCTCCCACAGGTGGTGGGCCCATGGGATGGAGAGGGAGTTGCCACGTAGCTTGTTCGGGCTGTGCCCGGCGGGCTCCGTGGCAAACCCGGCCACCAGGCTTCGCCGGCGAGCCCACCGTCTGGGCCTGGCTCCAGGCGGGGCCCCGGGCTTCCTCCGGGCAGGGTCACTCCATCTCTGCTTAGCTTTTTCATTGGGGTTTTTGAACCATTCTTTGTCTGGCCCCTCACCTGAGACCACTTTGCCTTGGGAGACCCTACCAGGAGCACAAAGCTCCAGACAACACAGCCCTCAGGTTCACAGAGACACACAAACCTCTCCACCACGATAAGGTGATGGTTCACGGAGAGTGTGAAAAAAAGTGTGAAATAACTGAAAACATGTCTTATATTTTAGATTCTTCAAAGTAGCCACCCTTTGCTTTTTTGATAACTCTGCAAACCTTGGTGTTCTCTCAATGAGCTTCATGAGGTAGTCACCTGAAATGGTTTTCACTTCACAGGTGTGCTTTTTCAGGGTTAATTAATGGATTTTTTTCCCTTATTAATAAAAAAGCAAAGGGTGGCTACTTTGAAGAATCTAAAATATAAGACATGTTTTCAGTTATTTCACACTTTTGTGTTAAGTACATAATTCAATATGTGTTCATTCATAGTTTTGATGCATTAAGTGAGAATCTGCAATGTATATAGTCATGAAAATAAAAAGGAAACACATTGAATGAGAAGGTGTGTCCAAACTTTTGGCCTGTACTGTAGATATAATGACTAAGTGGGAAAAGGTGAAAATAATCGAACAGCTAGAAGAGTCTGGTAACAGAACATGACATAATTTAACTGTAATGCAGCCTTTAAAACCAGGAAAAGACTTAAGCCATTTACGATATTACGATATCCAAAATCTAAGACGATATCTAGTCTCATATCACGATATCAATATAATATCGATATATTGCCCAGCCCTAGTTTTGGTATAAAAAAAAACAATATAATGTGCTACTTGGTAATCTTTAGAGGTTTAGGTAGGTTTTTACTTTTTATGAAGAGCCGGGCTAGCTGTTTCCCCCTGCTCTCGGTCTTTGTGCTAAGCTAAAAGAACCGTCTTCTGGCTCCGGCTTTATATTAAGTGCACAGCGTACCACAGAGACTGGTATCAATCTTCTCATTAAACTCTCAGCAAGGATGCAAATAAGCGCATTTCCCAAAATGTTACACTATTCCTTTATTTAAATAACCAGAGGGACTTTGGTGCCCCAGAGAGTCCAGTGTTCCCGAACAATTGCCCACTGGTTGGAGATAATTTCCTTTTCTAACGTACCACAAATGCTTATATTTTTTCATGAGCATCACATCTGTGATCATGAGAAGGTTGTGATCCCATATGTGCTACCTGTTGAGCTACACAGGGAGTGAAACCACTGTTCCCAGCAGTCTAAGTACCAATTAAGCTACACAGGTGCACACAGGACCAATTTCCCTGACAGCAGAGGAGATTGATCAAAGACCTTTACAGCGAGTCTGGCATTCCGCACAGGCTGTCCAAAGTCAGACCGATAGTCCCCAATGATTTGCCTATGCTCCATGGTTTGTTTGACATGCACTGTGTTGCCTTGAACTACTCCCAGTGGTGTTGGAAATTACTCCTTTTTATTAGTGAAGTGTAAATGCTTCTTTGCACTCTTCTTGGGGCACACCTGAGGTCCATAGGAACAATAGAGAACTCCCCATGTTTAAGTACCTATCACACCACTGATGATGTTAATGAGGAAGACGTCTTCTAAAAATCCAGTTTTGACATCTTTTCCTCACAGGCCGTGAGGGACCAAGCAGTAAGGCAGATACATTAAAAAAAGGGTGTTTTATTTACCCAAAAATAGCTAAATTATTAAACAGCAAATGTGAAGATGGTCAACTAGAGAGAACATAACTAAAGTACTGAACAGAGCAAACTTAACATACAACTGACCTGACCTAAAAAACATGAAACAAAGGGAACATATACTGTGTACTGGCTGATCAGACCAGGTTTGACACAAAAGGGGAAACTAACAATAAAACAGTACTAATTAAACTACAAATAACAATCAAACTAACACTTACTCCAGAAAATATAAACCTTACTTAACATTAACCAAAACAGAATTGTATAATGTGTCTGGAAAATTATATGAACCAGTCTTAAGAAAACATAAGCCAAAGGAAATAAAGTGCACAAGGTTACAACTTTTTAAGATCACACAGACAACTAAGCAAAAAAGCTGTTTTCCCAATTAATTGTACTATGAACTACAAGTATGTTTTTGTCTCCTTTGTTTTTCTTTTCTTGCACCCATCTCTTTATCTCAGCCTGCCAGCCTCTGACAGGTATTTACATTCCTGTGAGTGGAGAAAAAGAGGGTTTCCCTGTTTCTCCCCTAGCTGTCTGCCTATTAAATTAAAGTAGCCAACTTAGACTGTGTAAGCTCAGTCTAAAATGTTTGCTCTCCCTGCTCTCAGCATCAGTATTTGATAGGCACTGCCATACTGGACGGCTCCACAGAAATGGCTTTTCAGTCATACTTCAGTTCCAGAGGCTATTCGTAACATATGCCTTCGTGAGTCAAAACATATTACACCGCCATGAAAATGTAATCCTTTAGTACAGGCAGGCTCAGCGGAAATGAAGCCCTTAACTCCTGAAGCACTAGTGCCCTCCTCACATTTCACCATTATCTTGGAGGTGTTGAAAACAACTTGTGTAAACAGAATGATGCTGGTTCAATCTTCTTGATGGACAGGTAGATGTATTCAGTAGTTTCTAACAGGAAAATGGAAACCCCTCTTCACCCTAGGTTGTTTGAACTTTCACCCTATCTGTCTATTTTTTTTATTTTTATTTTTTACAGCGTTTGACCGGTATTTCCGTAGCCGCTCGCTGTCCAACAACAGAAGAAATGTTTGGTTCGCTGAATTCTGGGAGGAAAACTTCAACTGTAAACTGGGAATGCATGGTAAACGGCCTGGCAGCCTGAAGAAATGCACAGGTAAGACTCTACACTACACTGACTTTTTACTTTATATGACATGCTATCCACCATTTTCCCCACCATTTGGTAAAAACAAAGAACTCAAAATGCCTGATAGCCAAAACATGGATTTGCAGCATGTTTGCAGACTTTGTTCGGATTGCTCCATAGTACGGAGAGAAAGAGATTAAATTGCTCCTAGCTAGAGTGGGCTTTTACAATTGTAACTTTTTTAACTTGTGCGACTAGACTGTAGCGTATGCGTGTTCTCGCTCTGATTGAATGCAGAAGCATACCGTAGATTTACAAACTATAAGTGGTGACAACAAGCGGGAAAGTCAAAGCCCAAGCCATGGTGAAACAGGGAATATTGCGAAATACTTTGTAAAACCAAGCAGCGGCCAGTCTAACATGAATTAAGCCAAGAAATTGCCAGCGAGGACAAGTTGGCACCAGCTAGAGCCCCTCTCATTAACATTAATGACACAATCGCACATCTTGATGCCATAAATGATGACAGCTCTCCGCTGTGGAGGCATGCATTTCTAAACATCCTGTGTGTGGGTCAAACTGGCCAAAGTAGCTTGCATGATTCTCGTCTCAAGTGTGCCAGCAGAGAGAGGCTTCTCCCTGCAGAACTGCGTGCGCGTGTGTACGTGTGTTTATGTGTGGTTTTACCTGCATTTTGCTGTCATATCAACATACCTGCAGCTTGTTATTTTACGCAAGGCCAAGCACTGCTATACTGATATGTTGCAGTGCTGTGTGTGCATGTGTGTGTACATGATCTAGATAGGGCAGTGTGTGCACTTTCACAGTACCTACAGTTGCCACTGGCTAAACAAACAATGTTTCACCTACAGTATAGCTGAGTCAGTGATGCAAAAGGATATTACATGTACTTATGTCCATGGTGTCACTGACCAATGTGAGTCGAGTGCAGATGCGAGTTGCGCATGCATCAGTTGGCAACAAGTAGCCTACAAGATGCTAACGGCTTTTTGAGCTAACGTTAGCAATCAAACAATCATAGATAGCTAAAACGTTTTTGAAATGACTGCTGCTGCTGGCTACGAGTTAGCAATCAAACACAACAAAGGTTGTCACTTGAATGGCGTTTTGAGCTAACGTTAGCATCATAGATAGCCAAAACATTTTTGATATGACTTCTAGCTACAAGTTAGCAATCAAACACAACAAAGGCTGTCACTTGAATGGCGTTTTGAGCAAACGTTAGCAATAAAAACAATCATAGATAGCTAAAACGTTTTTGAAATGATTTCCATCTTCTGTTATTGTATGTAAAGAGCAAAGTTTATTATTTTATAGATTTCACAAATTTCAGTAAGACCCGTTATGCCGTAAATCGTTTAAATCTGAGCATGCGCAACTCACATCTGCACTCGACCAGTGCTGGTCTGACTTGGCTAACATCGGGTATGACACGTTATGCCGTAAACTGTTAAAATCTGAGCATGCGCGACTCACATCTGCGCTCGACTAACATCGGGCAGTGACACATGGTCACAAACATAAAACCTTTCTGCTTTAGGTTCTGACCTCACACGGCAGTGATTGAGTCTGTATGTGCGTGCGTGTGTCACAGTGCGTATTCCCCGGCTGACGCAAAACATTACTTCACATAATTAGGTTTGTAAGGGCTGTGACTCCCATTGACCATCTATTACTACCCGTGGCATCTGTGTATGTGGGAGAGTATGTGTCAAGGGCCCTGTAGTCGTGTGACAAAGTCCATTAATTCCAAGTGCTTGGGTTCACGACCTCCAAATCATCAACACAGAAGCCAATCAACAGCCTGCTGCTCAAGGTCACCGCGGTGATGCAGCTGATAAGAGGAAATGGGTGTGATTATTGCATGTGATTGGGCTGAGAGGGAGAGATAAATAGAAAGCGAGAGTATGTCAACGGGCAAATGAAAAAGAAAATGAACAGGAAGAGGGGTTGAAAATATTGTTTCGATGCACATATTACGAACAGAAAGACAGACAAAAAGAATAATATTCGAGTACATGAATAATGGGGGGAAAACAACAAATGAGAGACTACAAATCAATAAGACACATTAAGATTGAGAAAGGGAGAAAATGAAAGCGAAAAGGGCTCTTTCTGAATCTGAGCTCATTTTGCCCGACCATGATCTGAGCAGAATCCTCAGCCAGGTTTATTGAAAACATCTGTCTCTGCCATCTTTAAACCTGTCATTAGCAACAACAAATATAAACAGAAGTGTATGATTGACATCAGAGCTGTGAAAAGGCATCTTAAGTAAACACTTTTTGTTAATTTGAAAATGCATTTGATTAGTATTGCACATTGTATATGGCAAAAGTAGGATTCCTCTTTATTTTTAATTATTAAATCAGCATTTTATTAGGAGATAAACTCGTAACTGTTGACCACTAACAAATTAAGTCAATGAACTCTTAAACTTCAAACACGATTTGACTCCTGTCTCGCAATTCTGAGCAATGGATGAATGAGTGCCACTTTCCTGAGCTAAGGCTTTGTTTCATAACGTGACTTAGGCATTATCTCACCTTCTCAAACAATACAACTCTTTTATTTCGGTCTTTCAGTCCTACCTGCAAGATCTTCTTTTAAACTTGATTCATGTGTGAGAGCAAAATTACATGAAGTTACATGAAGCTAATGTATATTTTATTTTATGGAAATCTATTCTGTGGAAAGTCACAAAAACTCACATTTAGATTTTTTATTTTTTTATTTTAATGGTAATTACTGCTACCACCACCGGTGCCGGAAATCTGTTTTCCCATCCAATGAATTCATTTAAATTATTAATTTACAATACATTAGGTAAACCTTTGTATGTCATCATTTCATCTTTTATATATTAAAAAAAGAATAGAAAGCACAAAGACACCTCTGAGTGGAGTAAAAGCCTTTTATTTTCCTTAAGCATGGTTGATATGCTCATAAGCAGCAACATCAGCCAGGACAACTCAGATACTGGGATAAAACTGTTCTGTTGAAAGTGTGCAGTCAGGTTAAACCGAAGCCTGAGGGGAGGCTGACTGAAGCAGATACCTGATCATAGATAAGCCTGCTACATACACACTTCCATGTTCACAAACGCTAACATGCCAATTGGCTGCAGATCATGAATGACTGCACAAGCTCTGTGTTCATTAATGTAACTCTGTAAAACCTGATCCTCAAATCCCTCTTGGTTTGTTTTTTATTTTTTTTTTATAAAGATGCAGGTGTACATACTTATAATACTGTACAAGCTCTGTCTTTCTCTCTTTCTCACAGACATACACACATTTTTAATAGAGCCACTAACCCGAAAAATTTCACTTAGAGACTTTTTTTTTTTTTTTTTTTCATCGGTCAAGTCAATCAGTTAAATACAATTTTGCAGGATACAGTCCAGCCAAAGGCAGCAGGATCACCAGGCACAAACGAGGATGCCTCCAAAAATCTAAATTATTTTTACGGTTCACGGCTGTTGGAATTTGTCTTTGCTCTGATCCATTTCCAAAATAAAAACATTTCAGAGCCAGCTCTGCGCCTAATGGGAGTAAAATGGCAGTAAATTGATGAAGGCTGAAATACAGAATCAAATTAGTTCTCAGATGTTATTGGTTACAGGTCACAGTCAGAAAATGTTGCCCACCTAACAGTCCATGCCTATAATCCCATCATGCTTCGCAGGATGGATTCACTGCTCTTCATAGAACATGAATGCATGGCGGCCACATTGCGCTGTGACTCTGGCTGATCTCTCAAATCATCACACCCTTGTTCTGTGGAACCTAAATTTCCCTGCTCTGGGATGGACACAAACACATGGGGACAGACGTGACAGACACACACCGGCACACACAGGACACACACTTTCACTTCCACAATTTTCCACTTGGGCACGTCGATGGATCTATTCCACCAGTGAATAGCATTGGTTGTGACAGGAGCTACAGCATAAGCCTCAGGTATACACAGAGGAATTAAAGTGCAGTGCGAGCAGGAAACAAGGTTGTTACACTGTTGGCAGTTGTTTTTATCTCCTGTGTGGGTTGTGTCCTGTGTCACTCTCGAGGGACTTAGATCATTATTTGATCTTCGTTTTTCATGTGATCTTTATTTAGTTGACTGTCAAACTTAAGTCACCTTTCTGTCTGTCTGACTTTCTCTCACCCTGTCTCTCTATTTATCTGTCACTTGTTTTTATTCTGTCAAATTCAACCTTAAAGGGCTTTATTGGCATGAACAATTAGGTACAGTATTGGCAAAATACTATATGAATATAGTCAACACTTGCAGTACATATTTAAAGCACACAGAACTGTAAATATTTAACAATAAAGAAATATATATATCTCCTTACCCTCTGCTTTGCCTCACTCATATTCTAACTTGTCCTCACTCCCATTGATGTGGGCCTAGTCAAATATTAGATTGTTCACATGGTCACAAAAACTAATCTGCCACATAATGTTATTATATTTCACTGTGAATGTCGCAAATAAAAGCTAGATCTATAAACAAAGCAGACTTTTACGTCAGTGCTTACACTTAAATAGTTATGGGAAGAGCTATTTCCAAAGCTATTTGTAATAATGTATATTTTATGCAGCCGTATAGTTTGCACTTGCATTGCTTATTATGGGTGAATCGAGCTTTGCATGCTGGGTGTAATAGGTCCATTAACACTCAGTCAGAGGTCTTTTCATCCTACTAAATGGGGGAAACACATGGTGCAGATATACATGTAGGCAGTGAACAGCGAACCAAGCAATGCAAAATCACTTTGTTTTGAACGCTAAGTACAATTAATTGAGAAACAAATGTACGTTAATTGGTGCAGATATGGTACACAGTACAATAGTGTGACCCTACATACATTACATGGACAACAGACTGCATATCACAAAACATATTCAGTGTCATAGTCAGTCTATTTCCCAATGTGTGCTCAGGTAAAGGAAAAATTCAGATGAGGTCACAAAAAATGAAATTCCACAGCAAATATTTGTTTGACCGTAGGTCACACTTATTGAGGCTTTTTTACCATTAGCTAATGGAGATAAAATCTCTCATCCAGGTAAGAATTAGACTGTAAAGGAAGTGTGTAAAGAGTGCAAACTCTACCTTCCCTGATTGGTGAGATTACCATGAGACTTTGCAGCTGCCTAACAAAGGTTATGCTGTAAATTCCATCCTACTTAATGGGCAAACTAAGAAGATTATCAAATGCTTACACACACCACACACATGCACATTAAGCTTTACATTTCCCTAGTTTAACATAAAATATTAATACATCAAATATTACTGCATTACTGAGTGTTATTAATGGGGAAATTATCTTCTAATGGCTACTAGGCAATAGTTTGATGTATGAGGATGCATTTCTTACGCCGTAAAAAGCTAAGCTTTTGAAGATGCAGTCTTCATTCAACACTAGTGATGTGTACATGGGTCTGTCTCTGTGAGATGCACACTTCACTTCCAGGAGTTAATTAGATCCTGACTTAGCCCAGCATGCACACATTTACCCTCGTGCACAAACACATGTTCACTCGCTGCAAATAGACCATATCCTAATGAGGTCGATGGGGAAGGAGAGTTATTAGGCTCACAGGCTGGATAAACTGTTCCCTCCCCAGTGAAAAGGCCTCTGTGTCGAATAGACTGAAAGATGGAGACAAACACAGATGGAGAGCTTGATGGACAATTAGACAGACAGGCACTGACAGTTCAGGGGACCCACTGTTCACTGGGGCCCTGTCATACACCTCTCTGTCACTAGCGCGCGCGCTCGCACACACACACACACACACACACACACACACACACACACACACACACACACACACACACACACACACACACACACACACACACACACACACACACACACACAAACAAAAGCATACTTGCAAATGGATACCAACACCAAACTACTCTAGCACACAAATTAAATGAACATGCACATGTTTATGTCAGCACACTGTAGGTTATAACACGTTGGCCTTCAAAACAGCATCAACTGAGCTAATTCAGCACATAATGAATTCAGAGCAATATTAATTGATTTTTTTGGGCCACTTGAGTGCATTCAAACAGACTGTTAACCGATCCGACGGTGCAAACTGTCTTTCAGAGGCTGTAGCAGGCTCCTTTTTAAAGCAAGATGTTAGTATCCTATGAAACTGAGATTCTTGGGGTTTCTGAGCAGTTTCCAGAGCAGATTGCTGAAAATTCTTATAGAAATCTCAAATGTCAAACGTTTTTGATAACAAATCACAGAATGCATTTTTCTATGTTGTTCCTCAAGGTCTTGGTATCTTAATTTTTTTGGCCATTTTCTATCAATTCTCGAGCGGTCAAAAAGTGTTAAATTGTGCACAAAATCTGCGTAACAAATGGCATCAACCCAAAAACTTGTCTGACATGAGTGAGCATGGGAATGGCCCTTATACACTTTTGATATTTATTTTAATTCATTCATTTATATTTCTGATTTAAGACTAAAAGAAAACTTGACACAGTGCTGAGCTGCAACTGAAATTAATCGTCGGGTTCCCTGCTTTCAGATGATGAACATCAATTCTATGTGCCATATACTGTTGACCTTTTATCTACCACTGAAGGTTTGTCACTAAGAGGGACCCTTTCACATTACACATGATTATGTGACCCATTGGAAGTCAACAATATTTGATTTATGTGGTTAAATTACTTTGGTAAAACAATCACTTAATTAGTTTGGAAAATAAGGGCACTATTTATACATAAGCATTTAATTGTAGAGCAGTTAGTGCTGTAAAAATGTCTATTCTTCCAATTGACCAATATTCCTATCAATTACTTAATGTTGCCGTGTGTGTGCCCAGTTGGTAAATGTAATGAGTGATTTAAACACACTTTTTCACTTCCTGATGAGTAGTTAATAGCAGACAGTGTGGTTAAAAAGAGGATTTGTATATTACTGGTCTGATTGCGATTGCGATTGCTCGTCGCCCTGTTGGACTCTGTTTAAGCAACGTTGCCACTGACCCCAGATCTGTGCAATAAAAAAGGTAGTGAAAGTTTTTCCGAACTGATAGGAATGATGTCCAAAACAAGACCTAGGTTGTTAATATTGTTTTGTTTCTTTTCTATTTAATTTCTTAAATGCCAAAGTAGTACTAAAGGGTGATTGAAGGGAAGATGACTTCTTTCCGTAATGACTTCCAAAGAATCCAATACAACAGTCTTATGACCCAGAGCCAAATGTATCATTGTTTTTATTTCTTTCTTTCTTGTCCCTTGTCTCATGTGCAATGCTAGAAATACAAGGATTCAATGCAAAAATGTGTATCATAACATCAGATGTGTCCCTGTCACTGCATGCTGTGAACCTGTATGTGCATGTAGTCAAACATAATAATACACACACCATTCTGTGTGCAGTGATAGGTTGTTGCAGGTTAGAGCAAACAAGTGTTGCTCTACAAATGTTATTTTACGGTTCGTCCTCTCTTGAACAATTCCTATTTTCTCAGCTGCATAGCCTTCTCCCCCCACTCTTCTCTCTTCTATTCTGTTGTTTCCATGGTTGTTTCATTTGTTTCTCTTACTGTATTTCTCTCAACCTTCATTCTATTAACTTCTATTTATTGTCTCTCATTTCTGATTTTGGTTTCTTTTTTCCATCCTTCTGTCTTGTTTAATCCAGTTTCTTTTTCCTTCTCTCTCTTACTATCGTTATTGTGCTCTTGCTCTGCCTTCACTTGGGTCTCTTTTTGTTCCATCTCTCTTGTGTGTGTGTGTGTGTGTGTGTGTGTGTGTGTGTGTGTGTGTGTGGAGGGTGTGTATTTATGCTTGTTCAAGAGTGGGAAGATGGGAGGCCCGCTGACATAAAACACACATTCCCTCAGCGACACAAACGGAAATTCTTGTTTATTTGTTTGTGGGAAAGCTGTGCAGCAGAGAGATTAAGAGAAGAACGGACTGACAAAAGGAAATTAAAAAAAGTTGAAGGCAGAGAGAATAATTTATATTAGCTGTGTGTACTATCAGCAGTAATATATACCAGTTATAATGTAAGGATGTAATATATATTAGCCATATATATTTGTATGGAGCTAAATCGGGGCCAAATGTTTTGTTCATTCGAAAAAAATATATATAGTTGAAAAAATAAAGCTTGAAATTGAAAATTTAAGTTTTGGTCAAAACATGGAAAAAATAAAACCATGTATTTGAACTAAAAATAAGTGTACCAATTTTTCTTTCAGTTTGAATAAAATATAGATTCAATTCTGGAATTATTTTGAATAAATTATAAATTTTCATTTTTCACTTTTATATTTGTTTTCAGTTCCACATTTCATGTTTTCAGATTCAAAAGTTATTTTTTTTACGGCTTCAAATCTTTTTTACGGCTTCAAATCTTTTTTTTTCGGTTTCAGATCTGTTTTTCACTTTCAGATTTTTTTTTCGGTTTGAGACTTTTGGCCCTGATTTGGCGTGGGGGGCGTGGCTTCAACTCAGAGGGGCGTGGCATTATGAGTGACAGCCTATCAAAGAAGGCAGAAGACTCCTCTGTCATGTTGCCTTCAGGAAATGGTGTTACTGTGAGAACTATGACTGAATGCTTTCTATCCACTATATACATGTGATTTTTACTTAAACTGATGCCAGTGACAAAGTTCCATTTAAAAAAATGTTTTGGACAACAAATGGTACCAATTACATTATAAGAGCAATAAACTGTGCCAGATTGTGCAGTTCAGCAGGAACAATGACTTCTCCCACTTCCATGTATGACTTAGAGCACCACAGTATTCACTGGCACCAGCCCACAGGTAGGACATGTGAAAGATATTAGCCTTTGTGAATAGATACTTTGGGACATTATCCCCGCAGTGGCATTTTTTTTTGTGATTAACACATAAAAGGAAAATAGGTGGACAGCTGGACAAAGCTGGCAATCAAGCATCGCTAGCACTAAAGTTAGCATTAACTAACGTTAGCTTCACACTAGCTGGTGTTTTTACACTAATTTCAGTGTCCAGCTCAAGTTTTTTTTACTTTAACGTGTATTGGTCTTTGTTAACCTCGGTTTGTCAGAATGACCATAACTTGACACTGGCTGCAGTGAAGAAGGTCTCCTTTTATAGAGTAGACAAATATGACTTTACATTAATGCTGTAGCCTGATAAATTACGTTTTACACTATAACGTTACATGTAACAGCATGACAGTTATGCCTTACAAAATATGCCAAGTGGGCAAACTTTGAAGGCTTCTACCACAGCCTAACTTAAGTATCAGAATACACTAACTTGTCTTTTTGTATTTGTATGTCTTACGGTCTGTTTTCTGGACCATGTGTGTCCGTAATAAAAGCTTTGATTGATTGATTGATTAACAAAGCGGACCAGGACAAGTTATGTTGTTTAAACTAACCATGAAAAGGTAACACTAGCAATGTTAGTTATCTATAATGTTTTACATTTATAAGGCTGTACGGCTGCAGGCAGCCACTGTCGAGTTATGGTCATTCTGACAAACAGAGGTTAACAAAGACCACTAAACGTTAAAGTCAAAAACTTGAGCTGGACACTAAAATTGGTGTAAAAACACCAGCTAGTGTGAAGCTAACGTTAGTTAATGCTAACTTTTGTGCTAGCGATGCTTCATTTCCAGCTGTCCACCTATTTTCCCTTTATGTGTTAATGACAAAAAAAAATGCCACTGCGGGATAATGTCCCAAAGTATCTATTCAAAAGGCTAATATCTTTCACATGTCTTACCTGTGGGCTGCGCCAGCAGGTTGCCTTGGCGGAGCGGACGCTATGCTGACTGCCGAGTGAATACTGTGGTGCTACATTCAATGTCATACATGGAAGTGGGAGAAGTCATTGTTCCTGCCGAACTGCACAATCAGTTTATTGCTCTTATAGTGTAATTGGTACCATGTGTTGTCCAATACAATTTTTTAAATGGAACTTTGTCACTTGCATCAGTTTATTAAGTAAACATCACATGTATATAGTGGATAGAAAGCATTCAGTCATAGTTCTCACAGTAACACCATTTCCTGAAGTCAACATGACAGAGGAGTCTTCTGCCTTCGTTGTTAGGCTGTCACCATAATACCACGCCCCTCTGAGTTGAAGCCACGCCCCCACGCAAAATCAGGGCCAAAAGTCTGAAACCGAAAAAAAATTATCTGAAAGTGAAAAACAGATCTGAAAACAAAAAAAAAAAAAGATTTGAAACGAAAAAAAAAAAGATTTGAAGGCGTAAAAAATAAGTTTTGAATCTGAAAACATGAAATGTGGAACTGAAAACAAATATTAAAGTGAAAAATGAAAATTTATAATTTATTCAAAATAATTCCAGAATTTAATCTATATTTTATTCAAACTGAAAGAAAAATTGGTACACTTATTTTAAGTTTGAATACATGGTTTTATTTTTTCCAAGTTTTGACCAAAACTTAAATTTTCAATTTCAAGCTTTATTTTTTCAACTATATATATTTTTTTCAAATGAACAAAACATTTGGCCCCGATTTAGCTCCATATATTTGTGGCATCACAATACTCATGAAAAGTGTTCTGCAGCGAATTGCCCTTTATAAAGCAGAACATTCTCGCTGTAGTCTGACAGGAGGTCTGAGGACAAAGGGGAAAGAAGGCAGAAACAGGCCCAAAGGGAGATCTGTTCAGCCTGCAAGTAACCTAAACGTATAGTCAGCAAGAGAGTATAGGAGTCATTCAGCCATTACAGGAAAATTCTGGTTTATTATCCTTGTGGTGAAAGAATTTAATGCCGGACCAAATTTCACAAGAGCGAGTTCCGCCCGGAAATTGAAACTGTCTACCGTAAGCAACAGGCGCTGAGATTGGCGTTTGAGTCAGTCACACTATGGCAAGTGTAAATCGCTAATAGTAATAACAAAGTAAATGAATTACTGAGGTCTGAAAGACGCAACATTCCTAAAAAGAAGTCTGTTGTGGCAATCAACACAATGATGATCATATAGGTTTCATAGAGTAGGTTTAAAAGCAGTGTTCCACCGCACTCTCTGGAAATTTTTTTATTTTTATTTTTTTAACCTCTGACTG
Source organism: Perca flavescens (assembly GCF_004354835.1). Lineage (NCBI taxonomy): Eukaryota > Metazoa > Chordata > Actinopteri > Perciformes > Percidae > Perca > Perca flavescens. Next base: position 14,174,823 of record NC_041353.1, on the reverse strand, counting down.
CACTCAGCATCTCAAGAGTGATGTCACAGTGTACTGACACACCCGGAAGTTCACTTCTACGTCACTGCAACAAGATGAAAAGTTGAACCTCCAGAGTGATGTGAAATGTATGTACATATTTTTAAACAGAAAGTGAAGGCAAACATTAAAGTTATTACCCAAACTTTATTACTCAAAAAATGTACAGACCAAGTTCTGGTTAAACTCTGATCTACCGTACTTGCCGCCCACTATTTTCCTTTGCAAGAGATTATTACCTAACACCTCCTAACAAAGTGCTTCATACCACAATTATCTGTTTGTTGCTCTGACCTGAATCTTCGTTGTACTGTAGCATTGACACTATGTTCCCAGATCTCTACAATGACAGCGTTCTCCTAATGTATAGAAATCATGGCCATGGGACAGAGTCTGTGGGAATATTAAAAACTATGTTACGCAATGTGAGGGTGCGCCTCATTTAGTTCAAGATCATGCATCGCTTCTATTGGACTCCCTCCAGATTGTTTAGAATTGGTGTGAAAGACACACCAGTTTGTTGGAAATGTAAGACAGAGGACGGCCAATTACTTCATGTCCTATGGTCCTGTGATAAGGTCCAGGGGTGTCATTTATAAACGTGGCGTACGCAAAAAACAGGGCTGAAAATGTGCGTACGCCATTTCCCCCGCAAAGGTTGTGATTTATAAAAAACAAACTTGACGGGAGAATGTGCGGTCCTCCACGTAAACTCTAAACCATGCGTACGCACATTTTGGAGACAAAATAGGAATTGGCGACGCAGATGGTGAACTGAAGTCAGACTGCAGAAAGTACATGTGGGAATAACGATTAGGCTACTCTTAATATGTTGAAGTATTAATGGCTCACGCACATTTCTTCACACCATATCATGAAGATTAAATCCAGGAGTGTTATTTGCGCTTGTACTGAGTGATAATTGCTGCATAAACACCTCCAACTCAAACTTTAATACTGTTCATAACAAAACCTGCATGAAGAAAAGTGTCTTTGCCTATTACATTTCGATTTCAAATTGTATCTCGGGGTGGGGGATACCACTAGTTGATGCTGTGATTTTAGCAAGGTGTTAACAATTACAAATTGTTTTAAATACTGCGGTGAACCCGTGCGTAATGCTGCATGGCACTGCTGGCCCTGCAGGAGGACTGGACTGGACTGGAAGAATCAGGAGAGAAAGAGACTTCAGGAACCATGACGATGACTGGCTAATATGCCGATTTAAATTCCCTAATAATAGTAATAGTAATATAGCTGCGCTCTTGTATCTATGTACTGAATGGGGTCCAGTAGAGAGGGCAACGCGCCGTAACCGTGCCATCCCGGTCCAATTACAGGTCCTCGCCACTCTGGGTGAAACCGGCTGTTTCCAGAGGGAAATGTCAGACAGCTAAGTGTTTTTTTAAAATAAATATTATATATAATCTTCTATAATATATAGTTCTGTTAAATCTTATCATATAGGTCTGATATATGGAAGCTGTCCCCGAGTGCCGTAATGCCTGCCGTTTTGGAAGATTTTATTACTACACTGTGCGACAACAGGCCGAAATTATAAATCATAAAATAAATTGGCAGCAATTCCCGAGCGTCTGAGAGGGTTTTGTTTTTTGTTTTTTTTCTCCGCCAGTCGTCATGATTCGGCATGTTTCGGTGTAACGAAAGAACAACTGCAAGGGTCATTAACATACTGATCAGCATTCACGAGGTGCTTTACATTGACTATTTATGGTTGAAAATGGGCGTGTACAGTGCGGTATAAGAGGCTGATCCACGTACGCACACTTGTAGTCAATCTGTGATTTATAAAGGGAACATTGCTTACAGGTGTGCATACACACGGTTTTATAAATCTGACTTTTTTTCGGCATACGCCAATTTGGGCTTTTGGGCGCACGTACACTTCTAGTAAGGATCCTACGCACAGTTTTATAAATGAGACCCCAGGAATTTTGGACCGGGATACATGATAACCTATATCAGATTGCAAGGACCCAGGTTCCATTCAGCCCAAGATTATCTGTTCTGGAAGATCCTAAGCGGGATGGATAAGCACACAGACTAGTTTAATGATAGCCAGACAGATTATTTTAAGAGGATGGAAGAATGAAGGGGTTCCATCAATCCAGGAGTGGGCTTGTGTGATGGCTAGAGTGGCGGCGTTATAAATGTCATATAAACTGTTTGCCAAATTGGATGTCTATAATAGAAAATTAGGAAAGTACCTGAAAAACCTAAAACTGATTCACTGCAGCAATATTTCTTAGAATTGATGCTTGACTTATTGACAGATTTTTTTCCCCCCACAACTGTTGGCTCTACACACACATACATATTCTGCGGAATGATATTTAAAGGATATTTGACATTGATCTCTGATTGCACACGCACAAAATTCAGGCGCCAATAATGGAACACACACACGCACACACAGACTGGTATTTGTGCAGCGGTGTATTGGCATAACCCTTGGCTTCAGTGCTCTCTTGTTAAAATCATGTAGAGTAGAATCCCTGTGTGATGCTCATTTCCTATTCTCACCTATTGAGTATTCATTTCTCTCCTGGCAGATTAGCCCTTAGCTAGCTCAGAGCCAAGCAAGTATGTTTATAACAAGAAAACTCTGTGTATGCGTTGTTCATGTGTGTGTTTCTTGTGGGCGGTTGCGCCACGTTTTCCTTGTTTCATGTTATGACATATAAAGCGAAAGCATTCCTTCGCAAAATAGCTGCATGTGTTTATTGTTATGACAATGATTTTCAAATGTCTATAAATTATGATGTGTTTGTGGGCAGCATTTCCCTATCCTGTCATCTCCCTGAAGTCTTTCAGACATGTTTGATAAATGAATGCAAAGCTAATTCAGCAACCTTTATGTAAATGTATTCATCACCATCTAAATTGATTATGCCAAGGTTTATAAATTAAATTTCCTTAGTTTATTATTCCCAGATTTATCACATCGCCATCTTAAAATGGAAAATAAACGTGCACGTATATGCATGTGAGCACGCCTGAGAAAACTGAGAAAAACAAACAAACTGTTAAGCGACATCAGCAGAGGAGGAGGGAATTGAATGTGTTCCTAATTGATGTTTAATTAAGGAGCTTGTCCGAATCATTAGCCTTTCTGTCATCCGTGGTGCCATCAATCACTCTCGGTGTAAAACCTGGCTGGCACACTGGTCCATGAAGGCATCCATCAAGGCACTTAGCGAGTCAGCATTCCTGCATTAGCCCCACCTCACTGCCTTAATGTATTGGTTTGTGTTTGTATTAGATACAGACCGGCACTGGCTTCGCTACGAAGGCATTGAAGCGCATATTTTAGTTGTTCTACTGGCATCAATCTAATCGTTGAGACTCCTGGCCAATGAACCAGGAGATGTGGAGCATGGCTTAAAGTGTTGGGGTTGAACAATTGTTTGTCAGGGTTTTACGTTTCCTTTTGGAGGTCAAAAATAACCTGTTGGCCTTTTTGTGATTATCTTCAAGACTTTACACAAAGTTAGAGTTTAGCTCTTCACTTCTACTCTTAAGGTTATATTTGGATTGCTGTTATCTCCAGTAATCCTGGAGAAAAACTCTTACCATTGAGTCATAGTACCACCACCTCTGCATTGATGTTGAAGTGCCCGCTTAGATGATTCAAGTGGTATCTCATGTCGTTTAGGAGATATTTGAAGAGGTCTCTTTGAAAATGCAGTATCAATTTTGAATAATGATAACAATGAAAACTGAATAACTGCCATGACTTCACCTTCAAAGATGTCTCTAAAGTACTAGGTCTCAACTGTAAAACCCTTATCTTCTGTCATATAGAGACTTTAAAGGTTACATTTGTAATACCAGGTTTCATGATCTTCAAACAGCAGATTATCTCAATTTCAAACAAAGTTTCCCCATTAAATCACTTTTTTAAATAAAATCACTGACATGCCTGTGGCTTTTACTAAACCGAACTAAGATGAGGAACACCTTTATACTGATCTAGAAACCGATCACAGCACCCAGCCTGCATGTCGATGCAACAAGAATAAATAATCAACCACAAAATATGAAAATGGCTCGGAGGCAGATATGGAGATGATCGCGTCCTCATGGAGCTTTTGGTTAGCAGATCTTTTATGAGACATGAAAGTTACTTTTCATCTGTACTTCTGCTTCTCAGAGTTTTTTTTTTGTTTGTTTGTTTTTTTTGTGGCATTTTAGGCCTTTATTTTGATAGGACAGCTGAAGACATGAAAGGGGATCCTCCGGAGAGAGAGGGGGGAATGACACGCAGCAAATGGCCGCAGGTCGGAGTCCAACCCAGGCCCGCTGCGTCAAGGAGTAAACTTACCAACTGGGCTATCCAGGCGCCCGCCTCTCAGAGTTTTTCAAGTTCTTTTTTCAATGCAAATCCTCGCTTACCAAGCACCCAACAAAACCGAGCTGCCCGTGGTCTCCGATGTCATTAACACTGAGCAGAAAGGCTGAATTTAATTTAGCAGCTGCTGGCTGGAAAATGGAAATGAGTGTAATGTCAGACAGGGTGCATATTAACACACAGGCATTTTGTCCATCCATCTCTGTACCTCTCTGTGTCTATGTCTCCATCTCAACCTTAATCCCTGCTTATCGCTTTCACTTTAGTCTTGGTTTCACACACGCACACACTAAAGCAAGTCTGCACCATGCTAAATATATTATACTTGTGTATTAAAGACTCTGTTAAAGATGTCTTTTGATTTCCCACCTGCTCACACACATCATGTGCAGATAAATGAATAGATTTGTGGCCACTTCATTGATGTGACAAGCTGTTCCTGGCTGCAGACAATGAGCAGACAGATCCAATAAAAGCTCCATAGCATTGCACTCTTCACACACACTCCCCTTGCTCCGGTTACAACACCTGACGCAATCCCAGGAAACCAAGACAGTAGTGCTTTCCCAGTTAGCACCACTCATAACAGCACAAGTCGTTTAACTGTCTGAGGGCAGGATTGCATTTTCTTGCGAGATGCTGATTAATGATGCATCGTGTCCCATCACATCGAGTTTCACAGCATAGAGAAATTCTCATTATCTCATGACACGTTGATCTATGGCTCAAAGTGTAAGACTTTTGTTGTACTTTTTCTCTGAAATGCTGAATGCAAACCCACGTGCACACATACCAGTTCATCGGGAAAAGATGCTGGCTCGTTGAGAAAGACGAGCAATACACTTTAGCTCTATGTAATGAGGTCACAAATCTGGTTATAAATAATAAGTGCAATCAGTAACCTGGAATTTATGGATCAGCTTTAAAAAGGTCAAGATAAACTCTTCTATCGATAACTTTATTCTGAGGCTATTTGGAAAGCAAACGCTCATCAGTTCTCTCCTTACAAAAGATTTTTAGTAATTAAGTTTAATTTACAGTTGCTCTTAATTGGACAGCCAAATTATAGTGTGCCTCTTGAAACTCTAGCCGCTTGTAACCTTCATTAACACATAGTTAGTCTATATCCTTGACGTTCCACTTGCGCGATTGCTCCGTTGCCGACGGAAATTCTGCTGGATAGCACTCATTTAGGCCGGATATCCGTTGCCTTGGGCTTCCTTTGGGTTGGCATTTTAACCCCAGTCGATTTATGAGGACTATGGTTAACCTTTTCTCAGATCTAGACTAGACTATCTGTCCAATCTGAGTTTTCTGTTGCACGACTAAAACAACTTTTGAACGTACACATGGTCCACCAAAACAAGTTCCTTCCCAAGGCTATTTTTCAGCGGCGCCGTTGCTCCGTACAGCGCTTAACGCCGCCCAAGACGATTGTGATTGGTTTAAAGAAATGCCAATAAACCAGAACAAGTTTTTCTCCCATCCCGGAATGCTGTGGACTCGCCAGACCCTCCTCCGCAGCGCTGCGGGGGAGGAATGTCTGGCAAAGCGAGACTAACACATAGTTAACACAACATTTTTAACTGAAGTACCCTATCTCTTATTGAAAAGATGTTATACCTCCACTGGGATATATGTAAATATACTGTATGTGACTGTGAAAGCATTTACTAATTGTCATGTTAGCTTTATTTATTAACTATTAGCATAATTAAGTTTGTAATTATGGTAGGACATGAGGCAGCCATTCCAAGGGCCTTTGGTTGATTAGTGAGACTAGGATAGAGATGTCTTAAAAAGGTCTGTTCTCACACATTAGTATATATTGCTTTCTACTTTATGTGGCACAAATGACCAATTAACTGGTGCTTGAATTCATATTTTAAACTGCTGATACATCCCTGTGATTCAGTGTGATAGCAGTATGTGATATTATCATTATCGAGTAGTTTCAAAGATTGCAGCCCTTATCTACACTCAGCACTGTGCTCTGATGCACTGGGAGCAATGCAATTGATGATACACATAATAAGCCGATGTGAGTGTGTGGACACATAAATCTGTGTTCATGTGCTTGCATATGTGTGTTACGACAATTAAGCCATAAGCATAGTGAAGTCGGTTGCCTTTCCTGTGTGAACGTTCATATTAGAAGTTAAAGAGTCCCAGAAGAAAAGCAGACTTCTGGCAAAACAACTGATATTGTGCAAAATGTGTTCATAAAATAGATAGTTACAGATTTTGCTTTTGATTGTCTGAGCACATTCAAACACAAATATTTTCATTTTCATTTCAGAGCACTGAAAAGTAATATTCCTTATTGTCATCTACTTCGAGAAACAAGTTACACTGTCAAATGGAGTTCTTAGTTTTCTGTTCTCTTTTTGTGTTTACCATCCATAACAATACTCTTAACGATTTAAGAGTATCTTAACAGCAGGCTGAAAAGCAGAGTTCCACTGCCCTCTCTGGTTGAAAGTTTACAGCCAGATTCACCTGTGTGCTTTGCTGCACCTGTAACTACACCAAAATAGTGATGTCACAGGGTCCTGGAGCCCAGTTGAGGTTGTGCATTAAAGATAATGCTATTTATTTTTTTTTTTGTGTGAATGAGACTGTTTTAGCTACGAAGTCACTTTAAATCATAGTAGCTCAATTCCCTACACATTAGAAGGAGATAAACTGCAACAGCAACATAACATGCAATAGACATCGGAACACACAAAATCTTAAGTTAAAAGAGGCTTCATTCCCAAAAAATATATTCCTTCCAACATCTTGCTTGCAGTGAATAAAAGAATTCAGATGTTTAAATACTTTAACCCCCACCGAGCACAATTCAGTTTTTTAGCTTACAGTTTAAATGGTTGATCTGTTCTATTTTAATCAGTGTTCTGTTTAAAGTAAAGTGCTGGAACACATCCTAGTGTCGACTTGCATCAACTCTTTCTTTAATGTTAATACTACATTCATTGTATAGGGTGGCAGTGGCCCTGAGATTAGTGACAAGACAAGTATATTTACTTCCAATTGGATCCATCAAGGCAGTTAGCCAGTCAGTTAGTTGCACTGGCTTCACCTTACTGCACTCCGCTGGTCCAGTAAAGTATTCATCTCACCCTGCTGCACAGAGGCTTTTGACTGGTCTTAGTAGCATCAATCACATTACTGAGGCTGCTACCAGAGTAACCTCAGGGCATGACAAGACTTTTAAACCTCTAAAAATGTTAGGCCTCCGTGGTATTGTTTGACATATGTTAGACACCATGAAAAAGGTTGTGGTTTAAAATGTGTTTTAGAGAGAACAGCAAAAACCCTACATTAAAAAAGAAGAGAGATCCATGTGCACCTAATTTTTTTCTTTATCTTACACTATACAGTACAATGTGTGGGTGCCTGGTAGGAAAGAAAGACAATTAAATACAGATTTGCCTGTGTGAAAACTAGGCTTGTGGCCTGAATTTCAGAAGCTTTTGAGAACATCTCTCCTCTCTCTCAGCGACTACTGAGGTGTGAATGTTTGTCAATATGAATGTTGAGCAGGTTGTTGGCCAAAATGTGCGTGCCTTCTCTGCATAAGCAAAGGTTACTGTGATTTTTGCAGCTGGTTATCCCATAAAATGTCAAATTTAGTGCAGTGAGACACAAAACAACATGTTGGCCCAACACTGATGAGCAACAAGTAGCATTTTCATGCCTAGTGCTTGGAAACATATTCATTATATTGCTCAAACCATGGCCTTCTGTATCACTACCGTGCCCTACCCCCACTTTGGCTCAGAAAAATGCGGGAGACTGTGCAATCAGGAATGACAAGCACAGTGCTGCAGCAGAAAAAGTGCTGTGTTAACCCCCTGCAGGATTAAATAACAATGCACAGGGTGTTGCATCTAACAGACAGATGGTAATGCAAGTGTGTGAGGCTGAATAAAAGCTCACCATTGAGAAAGAGAGAGAGTTGTTCTTTCTTGTGCTAGCTCTATTGCTTGCTCTTCATACCTTTTTTCTTTTTCTGTCACACATCAATTGTCTGTCTGCCTTTTCTCTCTACACATACCCACACAATACTTAATAGCTGTACGTCTTGGTTATCCAGAGATTGAGAGGAGATGATTAGTCAAACATAGTGATCAGCTGCTTGGTTGGACCACATGGCTTGAAGACAATTGCTGACTAACATCCCAGTGACATGCACGCGCACGGCACCAAAAACAAACACAAATATAGACATGCATACAAAACACCCAACAGCCGTCTATAACTGTGGATTGGATTTCATTCTCAGGACCCTATTAATTCCTTATGGATTCTCATATTGATTGAGGAGCCTCTGGTCTTATTAATTCAACTCAGCCCAGACAGGTTTTGATTTCAGATTGTGATGCCTGAAGGTTACTGCTACTTGTAAGAAATGGGTGAATAAAGCCCAGGCAAAGGCAGTCGGGAGGGAAACGAGGCAGAAACAGGGAATATAAGAAAATGACACACAGAGGCAGTGAGAGGAGAGGAGAAAGAGGGAGAACGTGAAGGAGAAAACCAGGCAGAAATAAGAGATAAGAAAATCAACATACAACAACAAAACATGTCCGTAAAGAAAGATAATGAGTTTAGGGTGTTTGGATATCCCATGTAGTTCCACTCCTTGAACTTTTTGATGAAAACCAGAGAAAATGAATGTTGTAATCAATTACGGATTTCCATCTTAATGTGTCAAGGAGGTATTTATTTTCACTCTGTTGTTTTTTCATTAGCTCATTATGCTAATGAGTCGTTACATAAAACCCTCTCAATAAATTGCAACTAGGAGGTTATTTGCGCCTTTGTGTATGTGTGCGTCTCTGTGCATGCGTGTATTTGTCAGAGAATAAGAGAGAGTGGGAGTGTGCGTGCACAAAAGCATGAATGCCAAATGCTAATATGCATTTGTTTCATCGGCAATTGATGAACTTAAACATGAATCTGAAGTAATTAATTAGGCTGCAGTAATAAGATAAGCCACATAGCTTTAGAAAAATAAGCAACACACAAGAGAGGCGCACCAGACAGCATCTAAATATACATTGTGTATTTCCACAAATGTATAGAAAATGTATACAATGGTCCTTAACACACAGCCATGTGACATGAGTCAGAAAGAGGATAAAGTATATTTTGTCTTCTCTGAACACTTTTTTTCCTTTCTCTCATACAAGGGAATTCCATTATCAGTGGTTCAGAAGATGTAAAGAAGGAACATGTTGTTCCTTCTTCTGTAACTTTGCTACCAGGGTGAGAATGGACTCAGAGGCGTTAAATGTCATTGTCAGGCTGAGTGCCCTGTTACCTGTATGATCAGAGGTGTAGTGGTAAAAAAAGAGGTTGGTAAACTATAACTTCTGGGATCAGGTGGACCATGACGTGGTCACCCGGTAAGGTGGGCCACTGCCTACCGGTGTATGTGTATCCTGATGACATCGCTAGAGGCTATCATTTGACGGTACTACCAAGGGTATCACTGGTTGTTCCCTCATAGGTCACACAATCACTATTCAATTCATACATTAATCTAAGTTCTTGTTAAAGAGACTCAAGAAGGAATAATATGGTTGAAATCTATAAAGTTTACTAAATGACAAAACAGACAAAACAAAAATATTTAAGAGAGATATAGAGGGAGGCTCATACAGTATCCAGGGCTTCCAATGCATAATACGTAATGATTATGGGTTTAGGGATTTGGGATTATTTTCATAGTTGATAAATCTGTTATTTTCTCAATTAATCGATTAGTTGTTTGGTCTATATGTCAGAAAAATGTGGAAAATATGGATCAGTGTTTCCCAAAAGTCCTGGATGACGTCCCTAAAATGTCTCGTTTTGTCCACAACTCAAAGATATTCAGTCACAGAGAGAAGACACTAGAACATATTTACATTTAACAAGCTGACATCAGAGAATTTTTTACTTTTGTCTTAAAAATGACTCAAACAGACTAATTGATTATCAAAATAGTTGTTGATTACAGTTTTTAACAATTGCTAATGTAGCAGGTGCAGATTGACGACAGAAGGATGAATCTGGTGCCACACATTTTAATTTAAATATAACTCAGTTTCGTAATTAACAGAAGAAATACAATTTAAGTTGCACTGTACTTTCCACAAGCATAATGGCTGCCGACATTAAGAGATGCTTTTGCAAAACCTGTTACTTGTAACATGGGCTGGGAAAAGGTAGAGTGACTTGTTGAGTCAGCGGCATGAATCTACGTGAACCAAATGTACCTCAAAAACATGAAGTTTAGTACTGTTTTCCGAGCTCACCCACTTTGGGCTTGTAGCCGAGGCCATTTGCCGGCATCAGGAGGAGGGCTACTGTCTTGACGGTGCTTAAACAATTGCCGGATATCCATATTTACAATTCATTCATCATTACATGAGACATGTAGGCTAGTTTGGGCTAGTGACCATAGACAGTAGCTAGTGACTGACGAATCTGGATGCAGTCATCGGATGCAGTCTGCTGCTTCCTGCTGGATACGCTGGAGATGCTCAATGGTGGTATAAGCCCCCAACGTTGACTTGAAGGCAGTGCTGCGACCATTGACTTCATGACTTCAAGGCGCACCTTACATTGCCTAATCCTAGTGACTTCCAGGCATAGCTGCCTGGAAGTCGACGTTGGGGGCTTAAATCACCAAACACCGCAAGAGATTGGTCAACACAGACAGTAATGCAGCGCAATATGAAAAACTACATCTTAGGTTTAACAACCTATGAAACTAATAATGAACAATTTGAAAATAAAACGACATAATAATATTTAAGCTTAACTTAAAATGGCTTAGGAACTATAGGCAATTTAGAGGTGGATAAACTCAATTTAGAGGTGGATAAACGCTATTTAGAGGTGGATAAACGCTATTTCCTAATTTTGGGAGGTGCGTAAACGGCGTTTACGTGCGTTTAGCCTCCACTACATCCCTGTGTATGATGGTCAACCTCGTTCTTTTTCTGTTTTGATCTCTCTTTTTCTCCCTTTTTACCCCTTTCAAGTTGTTTTGTTACTTCCTTTTTTTCTCCTCTCCCTCAGCCAAACTCTACCCACTTTCTTCTACTTTGTCTATGTACAATGTATGCCATTGCTTGATTGTTTCCATTCCAGACCTTTGTATGATGGTACACACTACTAGAACATAATGTAGCTGAGCTTTTTGCTGTTCCTCGATGGAGGTTCCTACCCTGATTATGACTTATATTCAAAATGGCTCACATAGAAATGCATGTATTTTTAATTTCTTCTTTTCCTGTCTAACCACTTTCTCTTTTTCTCTCAGGTTTAGAAAAAGTGGGTCGTGATTCCAGTTACGAACAGGAGGGGAAGGTTCAGTTTGTGATGGATGCGGTGTATGCCATGGCCCATGCTCTGCACCGCATGCACCGGGAGCTCTGCTTCGGATACCCAGGCCTCTGCCCGCGCATGGCCAGCATCGACGGCAAAGAGCTGCTCAGCTACATTCGTGCCGTCAACTTCAACGGTGAGTTATACGCTGCACCTGTGGACGCATGCAAACATTCATGCATGCTCACACAGACTCACACTCAGCTGACATAACATCTTAAAAAGCTAAATTCACTCAGCCAGATCCCTGACATCCATCTGACCTTATAACCCGTCGCGTCGTCCCAACCTACCACTTTGCTCATGTTTCCGGTGTTTTGCAGCTGCGTTCTGTCCTTCCAGCCAGAACATAGGCCTGAAAGAAATCAAACCGTTGTCTGCCAAGAGCTCTAAGATGTATAATGTAGAATCAACCCAATAGTGAATAATTAGGCTGTAAAATGCTAGGGTATTTCTTCAGAAAAGAGGACAAATTAGAGCCTTCAAATGCTTAGTCACTGTATAGTAGTCGTGTTGTGTTTATCCACCCTGACTTGACCAATTCAGCTCATACTTATACAATGCTAAGCCCAGCTTCGCTTCTAATGAGTCTAATCCTTATCATAAAAATGTGTCATGTGGCGTTCGTTTCACCTTTAAAATCAAGTTAACGTGGCTGCTTTCCCAAAGATTTTGATTATGTGGTCTTGTATCATTTTGAAGATGTAGTGCTCAATCCCCCACAGTAACTATCAGGTGAGAAATGTAAGACTATTGTATGTGGAAGGCTAATCTGAAGAGGTGTGTTTTCATTAGTGTTTTGAATGTGTCCAGGTCAGTACAGTCACAAATGTGTATGGATAGGGAGTTCCAGAGGGAGGGGGCTGCAAGGGTGATAGCTTGCATGTTCTTACCAGTTGAACAGCAGCTGCAGTACAGAATGTGTGGCAAAGCATAGTATCTATACCGTATACTTGTTTTTTTTCTGAATCCTCTGTTCACCTCTACCAGCAATGTTTGAAATTATATACAGTATGGGTCTCTGCTAGGTATTTTCCCATCGAAGCATTTTGTTTGTCTCGGATTTCTGGAAACACTAAAAAACTAAGTTTGAATTATTGTTCTTCCAGCTGTGGTGAGTACATTTGTTTGCATAGCGATAAAACACAGAAGTAAAATAAAACTACATTTTAAAAAAATCCACAAAGAGCAAAGTTTGCCGCGTAAAAAATGTGTAACTGTACGTACACACCGCCGACGACTTGAGCGTCTAAAGATACCGGAAATCATTCATTTTCAATGGAAGCTGGCTTCTCTCAGCTGCAAGGAGTGTCAAATCTGTCGGCGTCGCGTTTTGGCCGTCTTGGGCGTTTTGAGCGTCAATCAGAAAGTTGAACTTTGGTCAACTTTACGGTAATGAGCTATGACGCGGTTCAGCGGCAAGCAGCGGCAAGCAGCGGCAAACGGCAGCAACCAATCGGAATAGACGTCCTTCTCGCTGACTGATTCTGGAGAAACATACGATTTAAACTTTTGTTCCTACCAAGACATTAGTTCCATGAAAATGGAGGGAAATCTCATAATCGCCGTTGCTGGGTTCCCCTATCATTTATGATATGACGTTGTTTGCGTATAGGGACCAGTTAACGTGCCGTCACATGGTCTCTAAACAGTCCGCTCACGGTGAAGTCCTGCACGGTTCAACAGCTGGCGGCTGCTCGCTCTGCCTTGTTGGGGACCAAGAGTCTGGTTAAACCTGATTTTAATCAAAAGGCCTCAGATTAAACTGACCTCTGGATACAGGACACACATGTGCTCAGAGACAAAGGAATCTTGACCTGCATGTAAACCCCAAAGCGGGGTAATTCACACCTCTATGCGAAAGTGCCAGCCAGAAGGGAAACGCCTCACAACTGGCAGGAAGTCAAAGAACTACAAGATTGTAGTCTTTACCCTTTCAAGAGTTTCAAGTCTTCCTATTGGTTCAGCGGGACCATAAACACAGCAGGGGGTCTTAACCTATAAAAAGCCTGATCCTAGGAAAATCCTCGTCTTCCATTGCAACTCCGTTGCGCAAGCGCTTGTGCTGAATTTCCATTTTCTGGAGAAAGTGGATTTTATTTCGGTGGATCCTTGAAAACGCACCAGTGTTTTCATATCTGCAGGAGAAGGACAAACAACGTTTTCTTCTCAAAGTCGACTAAACTTCCCCCTTTCTGCCATTTTGGAGGAAGTTTCTCCGTGGCTGCTGACGAGCGCCAAGGGATTCGTTCTGTTTCATTTCTGTGGAAATCTATGGACAGAAACAAACGGACTGAACACACCGTAAGGAGGCTTACGTCTGGGCAGAGATAAGTAGTGTGTTTATTAATGAGCAAAGGGTTCGCTACCACTTGTTGCCATTAAGGTGATCTGATTTAATCATGTACTGGTCCATATGTGATTATTAATCTGTTCTGTGAATGTATCAATAGATCATGGTACTGTTGATTTTGTGTTAAGTAGCTGGTTAAAACCATAAGCGCTACCTGCTTAATCACTCCTTTCACGGAGTTTTAATTACTGTCTGCGATAGAATCGCGAAATCTGCTGTTAGCCACTGGAGTGGTTATAATGACCAAAGTTTCCCTCAGTAAGTCAAAAGTCTCAGTCTGTCCTAACTACACGTGTGGTCCAGACCTGAGTAGCTGAGGGGGGCGGGTCATTATTGATAACTAAGATCAGAGTGCCTCTTTTCTTTACTCTTCTTCTCTTTCTTCTTTTACTAACACACACACACACACACACACACACGACACAGGCTAGCCGCGTAGCTAACGCTGTAGTTTAGCCACGTGGAATCGACTTACGTTCGTACAGAGCTAACACAGGAACTAGCTACCATACCGGCTAAGCGTGCGCGTTGCCTAGCAACCCCCCCGGATTCTTCGGCCCTTCTCCGTGCACCCCGCACCACTACCGCCCTCTTGAGGCTAAATAGTTTTGTGCAGCTCACAGGAGTAGCCATTTTTGGAATTGTTTTTGTGTTAGAACTACATTTCGACACCAAAGTTCGACAACTTTTTCACTCACTCTCTCTCACACACACACTCACACACACACAGACGTTTCCATGCTGCTTTGTTTTTGCTTTGTTTTGGTTGTGATATTGTAAAAGATATATAAGTTTATTATCGAAGGATTATTGATTAGCTACGGATAATTGTGACGTTAATACATTTTATTATACTTAATTAACAGTTGCTTGTGATTATTTGTGTACTTGTTGTAATAATTGCTGGTCGATCAGGTCCGTGCTTGGATTCAC
This sequence comes from Perca flavescens, assembly GCF_004354835.1. Taxonomy (NCBI): domain Eukaryota; kingdom Metazoa; phylum Chordata; class Actinopteri; order Perciformes; family Percidae; genus Perca; species Perca flavescens. The sequence continues at coordinate 14,159,764 of NC_041353.1, read as the reverse complement.
CCCTTCCTTTATTTCCTTTTTCAAAGGATTACCACAGAAATGAGACTGTTCCACAGTTTGATTATTGGTCCCTTACTTGCAGGGTGGTGCCCCGTTTTGATTGTTTGTCGATTTGATAGTTATTAATAACCATATTCATAACTTTATTAATATTGATAAAACATCTTTGATAATTTGCCAATGATCAAATCTGTACCCTACGAGAATCCTACAGCCTGCATTCTGCTGCGGTTCAGCGGCTAACGAGCGAGCTTACTGCTAACAGACACCGCTGCGACCAACAAACAATACAAATTCTGTCCTTATATATGTAATTTATAAAAGGTTTCTAGTGTCAGTGTATTGGCCGTGCAGTGGCTGCTTGTGCTTTGTCTTCAATCGTGTGTTGAACATGATCGAAGAACGCTGCCACGTAGGCCTGTCACGATAACAAAATTTTGCTGGACGATAAATTGTCCCAGAAATTATTGCGATAAACGATAATATTGTCATCGAGAGACCATTTGCATCTAATATAATGATAATGGCATAATAATACAGGTACACCTTTTCAAAGATCAATACACTTTTATTTCTAAAGAATATTTAACACTGGAACTGGAAGACATTTTAAATATCCACAATATGTCTTTGATCTCCTTTTAGTATGTCGTCTTTCACGCTGATGTAGTTGTGGAATTGCCGTTTGTGACACGTAAGTTCTTAGACTACAGACTCTGTACTACATTTTACAATTATTTAACACTAAATATTAAATTTTAACTATATATAATTAATAAATTAAATCTACCTGTATGGCTATCTGCCACATGGCGAGTAAATGTACCAAAATAGTTCTGTTTCAGTCTTCATTTTGGCGAAGGTGATCCTCTTCAGATCGGAGCTTCGTGGGGGCGGGCCGACACACACACACACACACACACACACACACACACACACACACACACACACACACACACACACACACACACAGACTGGTGCAACGCTGACATACTTTCCACACTCCGTGTCCGCGGACAGCTGTTGGCTTGTACCGTTAATGTTCTGTTCATTGTCGGACACATGCAGCCACTTTCCTGAAACCGCTTGCGAGACTGACACAAGTCCACAGCGGCGTGTATGTCCGAGCCTAGTACCCTATATTTATCCGAGCCTGTCACCGCCTCCACCTGCAGGTTGTCAGCTGTGTGGTTTGGAATGAACGGGAGAAAACGGGACGCCGAGTAACATGGTTGATAACGCTCGTATACTTTTTTTTTTTTTTTTTTTTTTTTTTGACGGCGCCTTAACTGCAAAGTGCTGCGGGAAACCCTGCTCCAACTCTCAACTAGCGTTTCTCTGTCTCTCTCTCCGCCTGGAGTCCAGCCCCCACAAAGACAAACAAGCACGCAAATGGAAATTATCGCGGCCGGAAAAATTATCGAGCTCATTTTTTTTTATCGTGCGATAACTGGATTTATTGACTATCGCGACAGGCCTACTGCCACGTCAGAGCGGCCAAAGCGTCAACCAGCTTCCCCCGTACTTTCTGACCAGTGTCCTTGACAGGGCGGCCAGAGCTTCTTTGCAGCTCAAGTCGGCGGCGGTGTGTACGTAGAGTAAGGTTTAATACCTTCATAATTACATATATTTTTTTTTTTTAACCACAGAGCTTCAACATTATGATTAACAGTATATTGTACAAAAGGAACCTGTGTGGCTAATGTAGGCTTTAAAACAGCTTATGTCATTAAACATCTTGTACATTATTGCCACCTATATGTCATTTTCTAATGACAGTTATCACAGTTAAGATGCCTCTCTGCTGTATTTGTCTAAGGGACAGAAGAATGGGGATGCGGTTTGTTGGGTAGCTCTGTGTCGCAATTACTCTTATGTTGGTTGTTTACATCGACAGTGGCCTGCAGAATGTAATGCTTGTAAGCTTGTTACTTTGTGTGAGTCTATGTGTCAATGCCTGGGTATATTTGTGTGTTCCAATTAAAAGTAGTTTTCTTATCTATCTGTTAGGGTCGACATGACATTGATAACACTAAAGAAGAAAAAAGGGCAAAAGATGGAGGTAGCTATATCTCTCTTTGTGTGTTTGTGGGCTGTAAAGGGAGAGAGCTTGTTGCTGATTTTCTTTCTCTCTACTCTATGGATCCATACCAATTCACCATTCGAGCAGCTACATGAAGAGAACAAGACAGAGTGAGAGGGAGGGGATAATTTTCAGTGGTTAGAGCAGTGATTGCTCTCCTGTTGGATCTGTACCAAGACAACTTAACTTATAAGGTGAAGCCTAACAGCCAAGAGTGACAGAAACGGAAAGAGAGGTGCAGAAAAGCAAGATGAGGAGACAAGGACATTATGAAGTAATTAGAAAGTGTTCAACCCTTGGGTTTTGAGATAGGTATCCCCAAGATATCCTCCTCGTCATGTAACATGGTTGATATGCATTGACGTAGCTCATTGTGTAAAGTTACTACTGAGTTTAAAAACTTTAATCAATCATGAAAATAGGATCCTTCACAATCAGGGTGGCCTCCTGGTTGGAAAGGTGTAATGTCCGTGAGATAGATCTTCCCTGCAGAGATATCCTTCAGCATTCAATAATATATACAAACATGCAAATGCAGCTGCTTTAGCTTCTTACAGTTGGAAAAATGTACAAAGCAAAATGTGCAATGAAAAAACTTGTATAAATATTCAAATATTTGAATATTTATAATAATTTAGCATATTGCCGTAGTTAGAAATATTAAAATTATATATCTTCATACAGTTACTTTTTTGAAAAAATAACTTACCTTAAACTCACCTATTTTAATTACCCCAGAACCACTGCACATAGACACATAAACAAACAGAGGCTGGTGCATTGCAGAGCAAGTAAGACTAGCAATAAGGAAACCAACCCCGGAGCAGCAATGACACACCGTGCTGTCCAGCTTTTCTGTGTCGTCGAGTTTGCTGGCTTATCCAACAAAACACGCATTCATGCACATAAAGAGCACGCAGAAACGAATGCGCACACATGTACCAAGGCCATCATGAGTAATGGAATCCAAAACTAAAACAAAACAAAACTTTTATTTAAACCCTTTTATGACTAAATGATCCTGACTCAAGGTCTAATTTTTAAGCTTTTTATAAAGCTTCAGACTGCTTTATTGTAGTTATGTTAAATGTGTGCATCATCGGATAAGAACAAAATCAGAGAATCGTCTTTAAAAAGTTCAGACATTGTCCTTTACTTAGAGTCAAGTCTGTGTGAGAGTCTGAGCTGTCCTTATCTATCCAGGGTTGTCACTAAAGAGAGGAAGAGCTTTAGTCAACAGACCGTAACGTCATGCTGCAGCGGGCAGAGCAATCAGCAATCAAACTACACGAAAAGATGAAAAGATGTGATTTTATCCGCTGAATCAGGGTGTGCATGATTAACAACCACCTTCAAATGGTAGGGGGCATCCTTGACCCAAAATTGTAAATGCTTAGTTCGTTTTATAGTTCTTATTTCACAAGCTTAGCTAAAACTAATCTGAATTGGTTTTCTAAAACTATTTGCACTATTCCATACATTTCTATTTGCAATAAATCCATGTGAATAAAAAAAATAAATGAAACTATAAATAAAATGCAATGAAATCCTAAAAGTAAGTAAAAGTGATTTGATAAAGTGAAACAAAAATAAGTATAAGTAGTATTTGTTTGCTAGAATATACATTACTCGTTTAGAATGGTGACTCGGTCTGGTTCAGATTCTGTTCTTGTCGAACCAACACACGCATTGTGGTCGCCCACACAGATTAACTTGGCCTATTCACATTCCCCTTTGTTGGTTGTAAGTACATCCTAAAGTGGCTTTTAAAATAGAGCCGTTGCTAATGTTTTTCTTGTTCCATCACTTTTTCTCTCTTGCTGCTGTACTACCTTTTTCTTGTTTCGTTCTTCTACCGTCATGTCGGTGTCCTTCACTTGTCTCCTCCCTTTTCTGCCTCGTTCTCCCCATTGTCTCCCTTTCACCATCCCTCTCTCTGTCTTCTTAGCTTTCTGTCAGACTCTGTTGCTTCTGTGTTTTCTTCCTCTCTCCTATCACTCCTACTCCTGAAAGGCATTGACTGATCACTTCTATTCTTAAGCCTTTTCTCTTTTTTTCGGTTTATATTTTGTTCGGTTTGGAATTTTGAAATGTCATTTTACATATGTGAGAAAGACCTTGAACCCAACCCTAAATGTCTTGCTGGAATCTTAAAAGCAAGTTACATAACCTCCTTTATGGAGACTTCATTGTCTTACTTTGTGGGGTATGAATTTCTAATAGAGTTTAACACGGTGAGTGTATTTTATTCTTATTATTATTTTAGTGTCAGACAGACGTCTTGCTCGGACACAATAATATATACATTGTTTTTTTGAGATTTGGTATTTTGACGATTTAAAGTTTAAGTTCTCCTAAATACAAGTCAAGTTAGTTAAGATCTAAAAAAAAAAAATCAAAGACCACTTCTTTCTGTACTTGCTTGCTAGAAACCTCATTGTGAGCTTATCACTGCCAGGTCATATCTCCTGCCGGGAGACAAGATGGACATCGCCATGGGAACCAACTTGCACTAATTAGAGTGGCTTGACTTTGAGATGATGAACTCTATACCTGCCTATACAACGAGAGAGAGAGAAAGAGAGAGAATGAGAATGATAATGAAGCTCACTGGCTCATAATGACCTCAGGGAGACAGCACTCTTGCTTGAAGATGACGAACTTGACCAGTCATTAATGATGGAGTGGGACGAGGGAGTGGAGAAAGAGGGGGTTATGGGAGTGGAGATGACCTTGGAGGGAGATGGAGGGAAGAACATATGGAGGAGAGTGGAGTGTGAGTTGCAGGTGGAAGGGAGAGAGAGAGAGAGAGAGAGAGAATCAGAGGACATGGATGAAGAAAAAAGATGGACAGCTGGCCAGGAAAATGTGAAAGCTGATTGCCAGGAGAGACAAAGCAAGTGCAAAAGACAATGAGAGAGGGTGTGTTGGGGTGGAGAGATAAAAGCAAGATGAACTTTGCTAATAAAGCTTAGGATAGAAGGACGCAGATGAGAAGACTCATCTACAATGTCTCAATTCGGCAAAGAAAGTGAACTGTCATAGTAAGAGAGTAAAACAGAGCCACGCAATGCTTGAGTACTAGCTGAGTAAAATGAAAAGGGAAGAGATGGAGAGAGAGAAAGACTGGATGTTCTGACTGGAATATATCAGACTTTAACAGGCCACCATGACCTTAAAAAGCAAGAAACTGGGAGAAAACAAAGAGTTTTATATTTTATAGCGTAGAACGGAGAAACGGACAGACTCTTAAAAACTTTAAGAGGAGACAGGCAAATGGAGAAATGAATGGTGAAGGAGGCGTAGGAACTTAAAGATGCTAAACTTGCCTGGGTTAGGGCAACCTTAAGAAGGAGAAGAAGAAGAGAGAAAGAATGTCTGTCTGAGTTTCATCCAAAACTTCATGTAAGAGGAGGGAGATGTCTGACTGATGTTGAATGTCCAAAATAATGTAGTTACATTTGAATTGTTTTCTTTCTTTTTTTTTTTTTTTTGCAATTGTCACGTGATAAACATTGCACAATAATGGCCGATGTCTTTTCGATAGCCAACTTTATGTTTCTGTCAAATGTCTTTCTTTTCTTACTTACAATAAAGCCAATCACACAATACAGATGTTGGCTGTACAGGTACAAAATCACTATCAAGTGTCTCAATATATTGTTTCAAATATAATCGTTAATTTCTGTTAGCACGTAGCATTTACAACCCTCAATTCAACGTGGCAATCATTTTTCTAGTGTTGGGCTGTTGTGTGACAGCAGACACAACAGAATAGAAACAAAACTACATTACAGAGACGCGTGTATAGTGACAGCACCTGTGTTGTGCAATTGGCTCTATTGATACACAAGGTAAGTGATAATAGCCCATGGCTGTGTGAGTCACTCAGCCTGACAGAATGACAAACAGAGTGCTATCTGAGGACTACAGCTGCACACTGAAGCGCTCATAGGAATGTGTATCACTTAGCTGTAGCGGGGTCCGTACAAAACAGGAAAACACAAAATGAAAGGAATAGTTTGGCATTTCAGGAAGTAAGCTTTAGAGCTACAACAATAAGTTGATCAACAGAAACTCAATCTGCAACTATTGTAATAATTAATTAATCCTTTTAGTCATTTTCTTTTAAGCAGAAATGCCCAACATTTGCTGGTTCTGGATTCTGAAATGTGTATCATAAATAACCGTAAACGGAATATCTTTGAGTCAATCAAATAAAAAATTATACCTCTTATGACACTTTATACACAAACGATTCCTCGATCAATTGAAAAATAACTGGCAGATTAATTTAAACTTAAAATAGTTAGTTGCAACCCTTATATGCTTTTTTTTTTTTTAAATTAGAGATGAGAAAATTGTTATCGCATGTCTTTTTTCTTCAAATTTCTTCAAAATGGAGGTAAAGGCAGGAGGTGATTACCTTGGTGTAGCATGAAGAATAGAAGTAGTGGAAATGAGTTAGACTGGCTCCCTCCAAAGTTTAACAATCTGCATATTAGTATGTCTATAGGTCACTGATTAACACAGTATGTCTATGTTTAATCAGTACACAAACAGATGTGTATAAAAACAATTTGTAGTTTTAGAGAGAGTTTGCATAGTGTATGTATTTCTTGTAAAGAGTTTTGGACAAAGCCAAGCTAAGCTAATCGCGCCCCCGGCTCTAGCTTTATAATTGACAGTAGTAGTTATCGAGTTATCGGCAAGAAAAATATTTTCCTGAATTTCAGACTATTCAAACAATAATGCAAATAACAGATATTATTAAGTCTCATACATTAGAATGTGGATATTTTAATATATCATACAGGTCATCTGTGTGTTCACGCCGGGCCCTCACACAGACACGAAAATAACTCCTCAGACTCGCACATAATCTCCTACTTACCACCTGCTGCTGAATTACAAGCAGCAGGTAGTAAGTAGGAGATTATTGACATAATGTCCAACCTTGTACAGGTGGTATCACCTTGCCTACCTTGGTAGCGATCCCAAACAGTGAACCCCCCATGAGAAGCGATTCCCACCCACTGTAAGCTGAAGCTGTATACTTAGTTGGCTTGTGATTGATTTCAATGTGGTGAGAGAGTGACAGACTGGCAGCCCAAACAGTTACATTATAATGATAGAAATGCAAAAACATATACTGTCAATATACTGACATGCAGACCGACAGCTCATTTTCTTGAGTGTAAATATAGCCTGTATTCCTCCATATAGTGTTTTCTATTACTCTTATTATCTTCTTAGTGTTAGATATTACCTCTCGGCACTGGAATGGGCTAATTTCTGCAAGGGGATCATTTGCTGAATAGAAGTTTTGATAAGAAAACAGAATGAGAGTAGGCAGATATAAAAGCAATCAAACAGAAAGCCAAATTGAATACCGTAGACAGGCAGACATGTATCCACATAGACACAAAAACAAACTTCAATTGGAGCCGAATTGAGTTTGAGGAAATGAGAGATGGGTAAATGAGAATAATAATTTGTTATTGCATATCCTAAGACACCACTAAATCTCACATCTGTGCAGTTTTTCTGACACCATATATATATATATATATATATATATATATTTTTTTTTTTTTTTTTTTTTTTTTTTTTTTCTGTCATGAATGTGTCGTTGACAGAGATTAGATTCAACTGGATAAAATCTGAGTCTGTCACCTGTAGAGACAGGAAAATACAAACATCCCCCCTAATCTTCTGACAGACAACATTGTGCAGGCAAACACTTTAACACCAACTTGTGCTATGCTATAGCATACATGGCGTACTGTACTGCTGGGAAGCATGGATGGAGGTAGGGACAAAGGTAAGGGCAAAGAAGGACATAGTAGTCATGGATGAATAATTAACAGTGGAGGGTTATGGATATATTGACTTACTGTACATAGTGTGTGTGTGTGTGTGTGTGTGTGTGTGTGTGTGTGTGTGTGTGTGTGTGTGTGTGTGTGTGTGTGTGCGCGCACTCTCGAAGGCTACCCAGACATGAGTTCAAAAAGCTGGAAAGTTATTTCTATATCTTTGATGCTTGCACACAAATAAACAGTCACATATTAAAGAAATGCTATTAAACATACGTGTGATATAAAATAGGACTATATCTAATGGGTTAATACATAAGACTAGTGTAATTTCATCATTGGTACTATTCAGGCTCTCTCTTTCACCCTCGTCCTCCGCTCGTTTCCTCTGCCAAGTTTGGTAATGTAACTTCTTGTTTCTGGTTTTGTTTATTTCTCCTCTCCCTCGCTTTCATTCCCTCTAAATTGTATTTCCATCCCCCGTTCACGCGGTTTTGTCTCTTTTGATCAACTTAATAGTGGCCCTCTGCCTCTGTTTTCACTCCTCTCTCTTCCCTTATTTTCTCTAAGACTGCAGTGAATGCAGATCATGACACAGATGGAGGCAATTTAAATTAGTTTTCTGTAATGACTGATGATTGCCATACAAAGCTTTCTTGGGCTGTGCGTGTTTTTTTTTTTTTTTTTTTTTTTTTTTTTTTTGCATTCCCACATAAGTTGGTGTGTCTTTGTAAAATGTGCAGTGTCTGTTCAGTAAATATCCTCCTTTTTTTGGAGGACAATCTATCCTTTATTCCGGCCCTCTATTTTTACATCTTAATCTCACTTTAACTATTCATTTTTATTGACAGCGAGCTGGATCCTCTTTAATCATGTATTGGTTCTTTTGCCTGTTCCATTATCTGCTCTGTTTCTCTCTGAAAAACTTTGTCCTTGTCTGTCTTTTTTTTGCTCAGACAAGGCTTAGTGATAACAGAGAGGCTGAGCAAAAGGGGGGTTTGATTTTAGAGGGAGAGATGGATAGACGAGGAGGGGGGGGAGGAGAGGAGGATTAGAGTACTTTGAAAAATGCACATAGAAAAGGATGGGAGAAAATGGGTAGTTTTTGAGATGATGAGCGGTGGAATGGAACAAGGCTAGGAGGTAAAGAGAGAGGAGGGGATGGAGAGGCAAAAGATGCTTTGGACGGGAGAGGAAGGAGACACAGCTGCTGTGTAAGGAAGGATGGTTGGCCAGGAGAGTCATACAGCAAGCAGTGAAAACTGGCTTGGAGGACACTGCAAACAGACTGCAAAAATAGTCAATTTGTGTGAGAGAAAATTCAGAAAGAAGGAGAAACGAGTGCAGAAATAAGCAATGAGGTCTGGACTTAGCCAGCTGCTCAGTTTCAGTTACCTCCTCCTCTGGAGACTATTGTGAAAATGAAAAGTGTTTGTGTGTGTGATGAGTTCAGGCTTCATTATTAATTTTCTTCTGTCATTTCTTATTCTCTTTTTGTGCTTTTACTGTGTTTGTGTCCATCGTTCTCTGACGCAGATGGGAGCCTGTTAGCAAAAACTCAGAACACACACACACACTGACACACGGACCAATGTTTTATTAATGCATGCTGCATTGTCGTCTTCACATCTCCCCGTCATGAACATTTAGTCTCTGATATGGAGACGTGTTATTCACCCAAAGTGAACCAGGCAAGGCTGAGGGCTTTATAACAGCCCTGCTACTACTTCTTCTCCAACTTCTCTCTCTCTCTCTCCCCCCTCCCTCTCCCCCCTCCCTCCCGCCCTCCCTCCCTTCTTTGGCCCCTGACCTTCCAGTTTTTGATCTTCAGTGGGGACTTTTAGAGCCTATGCTACTGGTTGTTATCACACATTCTGTAGTACTGTAGATCTCCTCCTCATTTTTTTTTTTTTTTTTGTCAAAATAAAGTTTGGAGTCTTCTCAGCTTGCTAGTGATGTGAAATTCGCACATATTCTCCCTTGTTCACCCTCATTTCCCCTCTCTTCCCTTGTTTTTAAGTCAATCCATGTCTCTGTGTCTATCTGTCAAATGGACGGGGTTTGATGCTTTCCTGCAGACCTGCTTACTCTCCCTTTTTTTCTTCCATCTTCCTCTGTCACTCATTTACCTCCATCTCTTTGGGTTTTCTCTCTTCTTTTGCCTCACTGTAGCTGTTAAGCTGGCTAAGAGTTGAGGCGTCTCTGCTGTCTTGCTCACTTTTATCCTTATATGTCTTTCTCTTGGGTTAGTACGATTTAGATGGGTGTGACTGACTGTGTGATTGAATATATCTGAACTCAGTGGCAAAGCAAATCAATTCTTCATCTACTTTCCTGTGGCAATATAACAGTCTCCCCTCTTATTTCACTCTTTAAGTTTGTCTCTGTCTGCCAGTCCATTTCAGATAGATTTAAATTCACTCATTGCATGAAATATTTCATTCAGTAGTAGATAGTTACAATATTGAAGCTAAGGGTGAGCTTCCCTTGCAAATCTAGAGGAAAGTTATGGGTTTCTTGTAATAGTCGGTTGTTGATCCCCAAAGGGAAAGCCTCCGACTCGGCAGGGAAGCTACGGAGCAGTGCTTTGGCTGGCAGGGAAACAGGATCTTGCTCGGGGACACTTCAGCAGAGCTTATGCCTGTGTCGCCACCGTGCCTTGCTGTTGCAGGGAGAACACCTGGGAGTTGAACTAAGTCTAGGAAGACATATGCACAGCCTAATCTGAGCACCTAACCTTCCCCAAATAAGAAACAAACTCAGAGATTTTAATGTTTTAATGTTACCCTAAATCAGAGGGAGTAAAACAATTCATTGTTTAACATGCATGAGCCCCCAGGCCTTTCCAACACTTTCTGTGTAATTTAGGAGCTTGTCAGCTTGCTTTAGGTTATGCAAAATGAATGCAAACGAGGTGAAGAAGAAATTAGCATCAAAAGAATTTACTACAAGAATTTACTTTGTCTTCACAGAACAGAGATTTTGAGGTACAACGGTGACAATATTATCACCCGTTACAGAACAGATATGTCTTTTGTTAAATGTATAATGAATACTGTATGGTATTAAAAAGGTACAGTCAATCAAAATGCACTTTTTAAAAGTATAGTTAGTTTGGTTGGCTTTTGGGAGAAAAGGTCGACAAGGTAAACCTTTCGACAATAAAAACCTTTCGACAATAAAAACCTATGTTAATAAAAGTTGACAAATACATCCATGAAGCACAGTTAGCAGTGATAAAGGAGACATTGGACACAGAGGAACATCATTTATTTTACAACGCCTGCCAAATGCCCCTTTAGTGATATGTAAATAACATCTAACAAAGTGGACATGGAGATAAACTAAGTGCTATGTTAGACAATGTGTAACTCTAGTGTGGTTGTGTTTAAGAAAGAAAATTTCAGTTTATGGCAGAAGCATTTTTCTGCAGTGCAGCATCTTGCTTTGAATGATAGGTATCACTACACGAGGAGGTGGAGGTGTGTTTCCAGGGTGACAGGTAAATCATTTATCTTTCAAGGTCATGGCAACTAAACATGTTATGTCACTCCTCCCACACCGATGACAGTAGTGCAGCCAGAGTACATTAACCCATTCACCGGTGTAATGATTGTGGGGTTTTTTCTCCCTCACTTTTCTTTCCTTTTACTCGCCCAGCAGACAAACAATTTCGCTGGGATTACTGTACATCTTCTTAACGTAAAACAATAAAAGAGTACATGGTTATTTTTTTGTTAGTTAATTTGAGATGCATTTTTAGTGACTCAGTACAATTCCCCATGCTCCTGTTAGATCGCTCTACAGGACAACAAGAGCCCTTTCCTAAAAATGTGTCCAATAAACAAAACCAAACCCAAATGGTAATTCATAGGACAGTAAGTCTGTCCATGCATCTCTTAAACTAAAATATTAATCAGAACTGATGAGGGGTTGTCAGCTACCTGTTTAACCAACATATTGGCTAGATGCTGCCAGCTCCTGCCATGCCTATTGTATGTGTGTTTTGCAGTAATTGCTGCTGCTTTTAAAAGTGTCCTGTCTTTATTCACCTTACTCAGAAATTGTGAACAAATGGTGCAAACACCATGAGATTGAATAGTCATTTTCTACTCAAGGTAACCACTGCTTTCAAACCAGTCTGCTTTTGTGCTGCATAATTAAGAGTACCTGACAGCAAGTCTCTGCTCCAAACAAATGTTTTAGTTTCTGCATCTCAAACTGACTCTAAAAAGACATGATTGGTGCAAAGGTAAATTAGAAGATGGGGATAACATCATCATGTGTGCCTATACACTGCAAACACACTAATGAAGTACAAGAGTAACAGTAGTGTGTGTTGCCAAGCAAGTGCACCAAACATATTTGCATTAAGCACTGGCTATGCTTTATTCAAATCAATGCAATTTGGATTATAAAAACCATAAATTGAGCCGCTCCTACTATGGTGCACAACAATAGGCCAAAATACCTCATTGTAGGGTGAAGGCCCGTTCACATTGTACGCGCAAACGGCAGCGCTGCGCTATGAAACCCATTATTGTCAATGGCTTGCGCGCGCAACAACTGGTTTGCCGCTGTGCTGAGCAAAGCGCAGCGCAAGCGGCATTTTGCGGCTGGCCGCTCTTGCGCGTGCCGCGGTCAAAGTTCAACATGGTTCAACTTTGACCGCGCAAGAGTGGCCACGGTGCGCTGTGACGTGCATTCAGGTGTCCGAAAAAAAACAGAAAAAAGTAAACACCGAATACACGTGGATCCACAAACGGAACATGGACGAGAGGTTGATTTTGGCCGTCAGCGATCTCCCAGAGCTGTACAACACAAGTTCGACCTGGGACGCAAAACTATGCTGTGGTGCATATTTCCACCATAATAGGCATGCCAGATGTGTAGCTTATTGTAGCTTCCTAATCATACATCCAATCATAATCATTCAGGTTGGTTTTAGCTATGTGAAAACAACATGGACATGATTGTCTCGACTGAAATACAATCATAACGGTTAAATTTTTTCTCAGATACTTTGGTGCATTTGTTAAATAATAATTTGCATTTGCACAACAGTGAGTGCATTTCTTAAAACAATTGGTGTAAACTGCACCGCATAGTGACTGACCTGCAAAAGCGTGTATTTTGATTGAAATCTTTTGTTGTCCGAAGCAAGTATTTATACCAATGACCCAATCAAACTGACAAGTCCTTACGCCATTGTTTGCACCAAGATAGTCAATCTGCTTTGTGTTGTTGTCAGGGCCGGCCCTAGACTTTTGGGGGCCCTAAGCAGGATTTGGTTTGGGGACTCTCCACATTGTAACATATTGCCACTGCACTTGGGACTAAACCAACTTGTGTATTGTAAATATTAGTTTAAGCACTTATAATGTACAAATACGCATTTAAAGACTAATGTGATATTAGCAGCAATATCTTTAAATAGACCGGCTATGTTTTGAGCTCTATTGTGGGACATTTCAACTGCGCTACCTTTGCTACCAGAGCAAGTTGGGATCAAGTCGGACAAGAATCTAACCAGCATGCATTGGGCGGCGATCGCCGGTGATCGATTCTGCGCAGATCTGGCTCATCTCGAACGAGCCTAATGACTTGATCCCGACTTGCTCTGACGTCATGCACACGTGGGCAACGATAATCTCACGAGACCAAGGCGGCCGCAGTTCTGAGACGCAGGTAGCGCAGTTGCTTTTCACCAACTGCAAGAGCCAGGCGGACGCAGGCGGACCCAGGGCATGCTGGGAAACGCCGGCCTCTCAGCTGATCGAACAGCTGATTGGTTCAGAATCGACTCAACATGATGACGTTTTATATAAACTTTTTTATTGATTTTTAATTGGAGGGATTTTAACTGCTATTTGTCTGATTTAAAGGCTTATTCTGTACAGAACACCTGTTGTGAGGCCGATAGTTACGATTAGAAGTCAGAGAGACTAAATCTGTTCAGGTTATGGATCATCTACAGTTTGTTGGTAATTAAAATCAGCAACAGATCGCATGTAGAGAATTTTGACAGCTACTCTGTCATAATAAAATCAACTGGAGACTGTGTAGGAGCTGATATATGGGTCTGATAACATTTTATTAAATCGGAATCGGACCACAGTGTTTGTGTCACTTCCTGTTCAGCCTGAAGGCTGCTGGAATCAGCTGGAAAACTGTCCGACTTGAGAGCGGACTTTTGTCACCGCCCCCCGCTGCTGCCGCCTGCTCTCGTCTACTTTACAGGCGAGGCGCAGTTCATCTTGAACGAGCCTATTTAGTTGGCATTGACATATATACAAGATAGTTGCAACCTAGCGGCGAGCGCAGCGCATGCCGCGTACAATGTAAACGAGGGAAAAGACTTGATTGGTCTGTATCCATGAGGTGTGTGTGTGTGTGTTTGTGTGTCAATTAACGTGGGAGGGGTAATGGATAATTGAAACAGAAATTGACTAGTGGAACAGTAATAATGAGAGATTGAGACCTCTACCTGTGTCTTTCTATCGAGTCAGTCTTCCTCCATTCATCTTTCTTACTCTCTCTCCAATAAACCTTATAGTCATTCTTGCTTATTCTACCTTTTACCCATTATATGTATCTCTCATCACTAATGATGACAATGAGAGAGCTTTTTTCTTTCTTTCCTCATCTTGCTGTGATTAGTTTTCTTTCTGTCCTATCTTCTCTACCCACCCTATTCTTCCTCCCTATCCCTTTTGTCGCCCTTTCAATTCAGCTTTTGTTTTTATCTCAAACATTTCCCTTTTTCTTTGATGTTTTCTGGGCTTTCTCTTTTCCACTGTCTGTCTGACACTCTACTTTGTCAGTCTCGGTTTTCATTCGCTTAGTCGATTTGCAATTTTTTATCTTTTTATCTCTTGCTTTACTTCAAACAGGGAAGTGTATTTATATTTCCTCAGCATCATCCCACCATATCAATGACTTATAGTACACAGGTGGAATTTCCCTAATGCAGTGCTTTTGCTGCATGCTCACTGTAATTGGATTTCTTTTATGCTATGCCAGATTCAGCAATCTGGTTTGATTGTATTGCTACATACAAAGCAGAAGGTGAGTAAGACAGAGAGGGGGAAGAATAAAAGGTTTGTGTTCAGCCTCATTGGTTGTGAGAAAACTATACCTTACAGGACACATAAACTTATCCATGCGTGTGCATAATCCCACCACACCACTCTACGACACCCAACCACACACAAGCAGGTACAATACAACACAGCCTAGAGAAAAGACTAAAGGTGACAGTTCTTTTGCTATCTCGGCTCCTTTACACACGGCCTGAGGAAATATTACATATTAAAGTATTGACCCCTTTGCTATTTGCACACTTTATTGTGTTGTAGATTCAATTTTAAATGGATTAAATGGCAATTTTGCCCATAAATCTACCCTTAATAACCAATAATGACAAAGTGAAAACAAATTTTTGTGAATTTATAAAAAATCAAAAACTGAAAGCTCTCAATGTGCAAAAAGTGAAGTGGTCTGAATACTTTCTGAAACCATTGTATATTTATATATGTTATTATATATGTATACTTTTGCTGTTATTTCTATATATATATATATCCAACCTCTACGGTTTTTGTTCCAGGAAGTGCCGGTACACCAGTGGTTTTCAATGAGAATGGAGACGCTCCGGGAAGATACGATATCTTCCAGTACCAGAGAACCAACAGGTCTACTGCAGAGTACAAAGTCATTGGCTCCTGGACCAATAAGCTGCACCTCAAAGTGAGATTTCGTACACACACACACACACACACACACACACACTATTGCGCATGCGTTTCTAGCTCACTGCATATTGAAAGTTTTCTAGCAGCTAACCTCTGTGTAATGAAGAAAATATGCCTTTACAGTAATACAAAATGTATTTTAATGTGAGTGGTTTATTGAAGCTTCTGAGGCATTATAGACCAAATGCCTTAGCAGAATGAAAGTTCAACATCTCCATAAGCAGCTGCAATGAATTCAAAATCCCCTGTCACTTGGCGGGATTGGTTTGAGTTATTGCTTTTGTTCAGACGCAAAAGTTTGCAGGAATCCAGCATTTTTCCACAAGTGGTGCTCATGCTTTCTTTTCAAAATGCTGCGTGTTGTGAAGGGACATACTCACACTGACACACCCACACAGAAATATATACAATCCATGAATGCTGGCACCAACATTAGAGCATACACCTGAGCATCATATACACCTACACAAAAACACATGATTCAACACATGCACGCATGCATGCACACAAACATCTTGAGCTCGCCAGTGTGCTTAGTGTTATAAATCCACCCAGGACTTCATTAGAAAGGCCAGATGACAGATGAGAAGACTAATAGGCACAAAGTGCTTTCTGCCTGATGGACGACCTGGTTGACTGAGAGAGAGAAAGTTGGCAGCAACACATAGTTAAGACACACATGATCGGGCACTTTGACAGTTGACAAATTAACAGATGTATTTGATTTGTTTATTAATCCAGTTGGGTTTGAAGGCACAGTGGCAGATGTCGAGATGGCAGCAGGTATAAGTTTTGATGATAAACACACCGTTTGAATGCATTTCAGCATAAAGAGAGGACAGCACTGTGCAAAAGACAAATCAAGCCAGTGAGTTTCATGGTTAATGTTTGGTTGGACATACAGTACTTGGACCAAGATAAGTTGGTGTTTATAAATAAAGCAGAATTTTGTTACAGCTATTATTGTGTTCAATGTTGTTTTGGGTGGTGCATTATTTATGGTTATTGTTGCAAAATAGGGTGTGTTTATGTAAAACCTCTCCGTTAAGGCTATGAATAAAGAATGAGTAAAAATACTGAAAAAACAGAATAAAAAAGTTTTAAACAATTTACACACACTCTCACAAAAGCAGTAATGTTCCATTTTACTAAGGACCCTCTGCAACAGAAGAACCTCAGGGACTGGGTATAATGACAAACACTCGCACACATAACAACAACTTAAAACGCACACATACCAGACATAGGGAAAGCTTAAGGGATTCACTATAACGCCAGCATGACACAAGCACAAACAAATAAAATGAACACATGGAAGAATGTGCACACATAACGAAAAATTAAAACACACACATACACACAAACACAGAAGGAAATACAGATGGCCTATTTGTGCCAGATCTGATTATGGTCTGATTGTGGGCTTCCAGACTAACTGGTGTTAGTTTTGTGCCCAGCAGCGCTCAGTAAAACGATCGGAGGATCTGCTTGTGCTAATTGCTCTACAAGTTGCCCTTAAGACACACTTTCTTCAGGTACAGAGAACACAGAGTGTTAAAGGACTTTTTAACACAAAGTAATGTCAGTTTCAGCAGATGGCTGCCAATCTTTATGTCACATAATATCCCACAAGAAGATGGGAAGTTTTGTTTTGCCACATGAACACAAATAATTTCATGAAAACAAGCAAAATCTACATTTGCCATATGGAACAGATCTCATAGTGTTTTTTTTAACTCTCCTCTCAGTAAAAAAAATAGAAGAGACTGTTCACATTTTGTTGAACTTGTCTGCGTCTGCAAAGTTGGCCATCTGGCTAACCCGCATGAACCGGGCTCAGGGTGCTGGTAGTGTAGAGCCAGATCGACGGGTGGAACATTCCTATTACCGGATAATGGACAATTTGTTGGACTTCAGTAGTTTGTTATGCTCTGTGGGGGAGGGTGGAGAGTTGGTAGTTCAGTTTTGATTAAGAAAGTACAATTTTAATATTTTGAAAGGTTTTGTTGTGTTTTTTTCCTTTTTCTTAAAGTTTTTCTTTTCTTGAATTGTTTTTGATTTTGTGATTGTGTTTCTTTGAAATGTTACAATAAAGAGAATTTGAAAACCTAAATCCTCTCCTCTCCTCTCCTCTCCTCTCCTCTCCTAGCTCGAGGCCATGCGTTGGAAGACAGGTGACCCATCTCTCCCACCCTCTGTATGCAGCATCCCATGCCGTGCGGGCGAAAGGAAGAAAGTGGTCAAAGGTGTGCCGTGTTGCTGGCACTGTGAGCGCTGTGAAGGATACCACTATCAGGTAGGTCTCTGGTGGACAGGTGACAGGCCACCAGTACTTGCTGTTGGCTCAGTTGGAAGTACACCATTCACCATCTGTCTGTTGATGTTGTTTCTGACTGTATTTGTGAAGCTTTTGCAGAAACTACAAAATGGAAAAAAAGGCTTCCCTTAAAAGCAAGGTGTACCACTGAAGTGTAGTTTGTAGCTCAATTGGTAAAGGAAATAATGTTGAAAGTACCATGGCACAGAATTTGAGCCACTGTGTTGACACACACATCATGAACGTGTGGTCTCATTGCACTCTACAGTAAGGCTTGGTATATCATTTCAAATGGGATCAAAGTGTATAAATCGCCATTTCCTTTTATTCAAGTTACCAGTTTTGTTATAATTTTGTTTTTTAATCCAGAGCTTTTTCTGGACCCTTTCCACCAAACTGTATACTGTTTGAGTAATTGCGTTACACGGTTCACAGGTTGCGGGCGGCAAAATCCACCTAAAATATAATTCACTTTTGTCACTCGATGGAGAATTTAGTGAATATTTACATAACGTGTACTGTGATAGTGTACATTCTGGTGATGCATTCTGGCAGTCGATCACAAAGTGGGTTTTTCATCAACGCGCTCCACTTTCTGTCCATCTTGTTTGTGTAAAGTCAGAGATTTCCCTGATTTGTTAATTACCTTGATTGTTGTGATTTAAATGCCGGGAAAGCCTCCAGAAGCTCTTAGCCTAACCAGACAACTTGGGTAAACTTTATATGTCAATTAAAATCTAGATTTTGACCAGACGTCTAACCTTAGATGAGCCTTCTACACCTGCTTAACAATTAAAGCCACAATCAGTCCCATTTGGTGGAAGGCTTTAAAGCTTGAATCTACTACTAGATTTGTTTGCAATAACAGCACTTTGAAATGATGAACATATTAGTCTTGCATGCATCTGCTTTCTGACAGCTGTTTTCTGGCTTACTCTTACTCTACAGTAGGTTTTTTTGTTTGAACTCATTTTGGGCAATCAAAAAAAGCTACTTGGATGGCCCATTTTGGATTTATATATGCGGAAGAACCCCATAGATGCTATTATAGCAAATGGAAGTGCATAATATGAGGTGAGGGAAAAGGGTCTGATCACACATTATAAAGATACACCCCCCCAATGTTAATTATATCACGGTTGGGGACAATTTGGCAGCCCATAATCCTTCATATTAAGTTAGAAAAAGCCATGAGCGAGCAAGAATATGTGCAAATAATTCCCTCGTTTAGGAAGCAATAAATGAAAAAGAAAATATCAACCACAACAGCAATGCTTGTACGAACGAGCGATCAATACTAATTTAGCAGATTCATGCACTTGCTGTAAAATCAATAATCTGTTGACACATTTATGGTAGATTTGGGATTTTAATAGAATGGGGGGGGAAAAAACATAGCATGACAAAAAACAAGGAAGTGCACTGTAGTGCAAGTGTACAAAAATGTGTAGAATATGTGCTTTTCCCCCTCATTAATGAGTCAGTTTACAGAGGTAGATGACACACAATAGCTCAGCCCCAACTTCTTGGTAAACTAATCAGCTGTTGAGATGTTTTTGCATGAAAGCCTTGGGGATTTACAGTGTATTTGCCTTAAATGTGGAAGCTATATACATATTTGCCTTATTTATGTGAAGAGTTTGGGAAGCATTGGGGATTTGCGGTTTATATACACATCTGTGGAAGCTGTATACAGATTTACTGCATACACAAATATTTGATGTACAATATCAAAACTGTCTCTCCTCAGGCATCAGAGTTCACTTGTGAGCTGTGTCCTTATGAGATGCGACCTGATGTCAACCGCACTGGCTGTGTTCCCATCCCGATCATCAAGCTGGAGTGGCACTCCCCCTGGGCCATCGTCCCTGTCTTCATCTCCATGCTGGGGATCATCGCCACCTCTTTTGTCATCGTCACTTTTGTCCGGCACAATGACACGCCCATCGTGCGAGCGTCGGGACGGGAGATGAGCTACGTGCTGCTAACGGGGATCTTCCTCTGCTACGCCATCACGTTCCTGATGATCGCGACGCCCGATGTGGGAGTGTGTTCATTCAGGAGGATTTTCTTGGGCTTAGGGATGTGTTTTAGCTATGCCGCGCTGCTCACCAAGACCAACAGGATACACCGCATCTTTGAACAAGGGAAGAAGTCTGTAACAGCACCCAGGTGAACACTACACCTGTCTGTCATTATACACACTGTCTTGTTGCCCTCTGGGTGTTCAGTACATGCATATTTGGACGGGTGTAGTAGCACTGAAGGGTGCCGTAAGTGTGTTTTTTTGTGTACTCGGGTGCGCCTATTCATATGAAGACCTAACCTCCACTTCTTCCTTACTAAGCTGCTTGCAGTCATTATTCATCATTTACTTCTCATCCATTATTTATGAGAGTCATGAACTCACACTCACCTATTGTACTGTTTGCACTCTGTTTGAGTGACTCTGGGAGCGAGCATCAACTAAGTGGCTAAAATGTTAATGGCATATTTAATAGTGCTCAGGTTCATGTCCCTGCTACACTGTCTTAACTTCGGCACCGTCCATCTGTGAGAGTCAGTGGTATTGAACTGCCATTATACTGCCATACTGTCATTTATTATGATAATTAGGATTTTTTTTTTCCAAGACTGAACAAACTATTTAGTTGTATTTTAGATGTGTGAGTTCATGTTATGTGTAAAGGAAAACAATCAATTAAAGGTAAATACATTGAAAAACAACAACAAGAAAGGGCACCGTGAGGCAGGATTTTGAAGTTCTTTTGACGTTCCAGTATGTGTTTTTTTTTTTTTTTTTTTGGTATTATTTGCCCCCTTTGTCTCTCTGGCATCCTAGATGATCATCCCTCCTCCCCTATGTGGTGCAATGTGTTGGGCTTCTCCTCACTGCCCATGTTTTTTCCATTATTTCCCAAAATCTCAAAATTACCTTTTCCTTGATCTCCCTTCGATTCTTAGTGTGAGTTTTGTGGGCGTGTGTATGGCTGCATGTATAGGAATATAATATATTGCTTCTTATATAAACTTATATCAACCTTTTAGATGTTATGAAAAACAGCCTTGTTTCATGTTGATGGTCAAGGAATTTAAATGTATTTGTAAAATATTTTATTGGCCAAAGACTTCAAAAAGAATTCTTAAAAAAAATTACATAAAGGTACATTTTTAAAGCCCACATATTCTCATCACTACAAACTTTCTAGCATGGGTTACCCCACTCGTTATTAAACTAAACTCTGGCAGCGTTGTTCCCTTGCTGCACCGCCTCCTCATATCAGTAATCCTCTCCTTCCCAGGTTCATCTCTCCCGCCTCCCAGCTCGTCATCACCTTCTCACTCATCTCAGTTCAGCTGCTGGGCGTCTTCGTCTGGTTCGCGGTGGACCCGCCACACACGGTTGTGGACTACGGCGAGCAGCGGACCCAGGACCCCATGTCGGCGCGCGGCGTCCTCAAGTGTGACATCTCGGACCTGTCCCTCATCTGCTCCCTGGGTTACTCCATCCTGCTGATGGTGACATGCACAGTTTACGCCATTAAGACGCGAGGCGTGCCCGAAACCTTCAACGAGGCCAAGCCCATCGGATTTACCATGTACACCACCTGCATCATCTGGCTGGCGTTCATACCCATCTTCTTTGGAACGTCACAGTCCGCAGAGAGGGTAAGTGTGTATGTTTTTAATTGTTTTTTTCTGTCAGTGCTACTATATACCTACAATCCTATCATCTGCATACTTTAACTGGTGTTTTTCTTTTAACATTTTCTTTATGAACTACAGTCTACAGAGAGTGTGAGTATATTGCAGATGATTGTACTTCATTCCCATCATTTTTAGTCTGCAAAGAGGATGAAACCATGGTGTGTGTCTGCTAGTCGGTGCGTTTATCTGTTGGATTACCCTGTATATGACCTCTTTGGGATTTAAAGCAATTTTTTTTGAGACACCACAGAGACAGGAAAGATGACGCCAGGGTGAATTTGTGCATGGGTTGACTTTATAGAAAAGGTTGCGATGGATTAAGATGATTTTTGTGTGATTCTAATGCATATTTGTGTGAAATGTCCTTTATAAGATGACAATTCAATGACAGGTGGGTTGTGATAGTGGGGCTTATGGGCTTTCTGTGAGCATGACGAAACCCTCCTGAGCCCATTTTGCAGTATTATTTAGACTTTTTTTGAGTGATAAATTTGCATGTATTGCCATAGCAAAACATCTGCCTTCTCTCTTCCCCTGACAAACCTTTTGGAGATCCAAAATGGCATCTCTTGGCACTGAGAGATGTTTTTCAATTGTAGCTATATACTAATGGCTTAGAGTCCAAAATCTCCTGACAATCCTTCATGAGTACAAGAGGATTTTCTGTCTGGCTGATTGACTAGATCCATGCCATGGTCCAGGCTTTTAGAGAGTTGTACTGTCAAGCTTATTCCTCCTACTTTTAGTGAATTATTGATGGCTATGTGATGTGAGTGAGATGTAACTATCACACATTGAAGGTTGTGTGTGTGGGCAGCCTTTACAGGGTTCAGGCTTCATGTAATGAACGATGGTTTCATTATGGATGCACAGTGCATTATCTGCTGTATATTGTGTTTTATTGGATATTTGAAGTCATCCTATGCCCACTTACACAGACGACAAATAGAGAGACAAACATACTTGTATTCCTTGGGGCAGTGGTTCCCAACCTGCAGGGCTGGGACCCCCCATGATGTCCCAAGATAAATCTTAGGGGTCCACAAAGTAGTAAGAAAGAAGTATTTTCCCCTGTTGAAGTGCTTGATGTTTTCACCTCCACGGACCTCCTTCAAATGAAACGATATTAGAAGGACAAATCACGTTTTGGTTTAACAGCTCATTGTTCACACTATGGCCATAACCTGTGATGAGGGTCGGATTGTAAGCAAAAAAAAAAGGTTGGGAGCCAATGCCTTAGGGAAACAATCAGGTATGTGAATGATTGATTGTGTGAAAGCCTATAACCATACATACACTCAAACAGCTTATCTGATTCATAACATTACAGTATACACACAGTAAACCATTGTGTTTACTTGCATGCTGTTTATTGATTCCATTTTTTGATAGTGTGACTATTCTAGATGTAACAATAAAACCCTTCATACACTCATTGAGATTCAAGGCAGGTCATTGATTGCGGATGCCACAGGGTATACATCAAAGTGAACACTGTAAATGCACACATACTGTATAGTGGATAGATAAGCAGTAAACAAACACAAAGGTATGGCGGCGAACACATAAATGGCACGGTTTCATTCACAGTTTTTAAGTGTAACATAATGTGCACATAAACACACACATACACTGTAGAGATACAAATGTCACCACAAACCTCAAGCTTTTTAGGAAGGAAATCAATCAAGTCAATGTACAATTCCAAAGCAAAGTGTGTCCTTGAAGGAGTCCATCTACACACTCTCAAATGTCAGTCCAGTTGTATCATCCTACATAAATGCTGACTACCTTTATGTCCGCTGAAGTTTCAAGGTCTTCCCCAATAAAGAGAAGACTCTCATAGTCTCTCCCTATTTTGTTGTGTCAGTCAGGCAATTTTCATTTCCCCATTTCCTTGCGTCTCAGCCCATTTTGCTTTCAAGGCGGTTGCCGCCTCTGTCGCAAAAAGCTGACATCAAAGTGATCCAGTTTAATCACACATCAGGGAAATCATACTCTTGCTGGTTGTTTCATACTGTCTTTTCTTTGCTCACTCTCATTTATTTCCCCACAAGATGCCAGGGAGTTTTGGAGTAATTGATGCAGGAAGTTTTAAATGACTCAGTAAAGTATATTTAAATTTTTTTTACTTCATCACATTTACGCAAATATGATCCGGGGGGTTTAATTACAATTATAACCCAATAAAGACAACGTTACTGATTCACTTTCCCCAGACAGGTTTAATCCAGTCATGGGTTTCAAACAGGTGACTGTATGACAGCTGGAAGCTTCTCTATCTTTAAGTTGTATGTCGTGTGAGTCGATGTAAGTGTGTTTGGAACCATTTGTAGGTGCTGATGTCCTTTAGGGTGTGTTCATGCATATACAAACTATATGCATACTATGCATATAGTTTGTATGGCTTTATAAGGGGAATTTATTGACATGTGCACAATATCAATGTGGAATGAGAAAAGTCTTTGGGGATTAGACCCCATCATGACATCATTAAATTCCCATCGTGACTCATATTTTAAAAGGGGTGGAGAACCCGTGCGTATGTAGGATGCATGTTTGTGTGTATTAGGGGATGGATACCCGGCCGGGTTTGGACAGATATTTAGAAATGATGTTCAGGTTCGGGTCAGAATGCCTTCCTACAGTTGCTTAATAAAAGCGGGCTTTCCACACAAACGTATGTACATGTGTCATTAGTATGAGGAAAAAAAAAACAGATTGGACATAAATGTCTAAATGCCTGTCGGACGCGGGCCGGCTTCAGTTACTGCTCTGTCGGACGCAGGCCGGGCTCGGACAGAAGAATGTGGCCCATCCGCACTCTAGTGTGTATGTTATTGGACGTTTTGAAACCGGTGTCTGTGCCGTGTTTATTCGGCTAATTAGAAGACTGTGTATGTTGTTTCTAATTAGAATATTCTCTGGAGTGTGTGGCAGCTGGCTGGCTAACAGAGAGAGCAAAAGAGAGGGAGGAGAGAGACGAGTCAAAGGAATAAACAGGTGATGATGTGATTCGCTGATGGGGCTTTAATGAGGAGAGCTCTACCAAGGGCATAGATTTGGTTTCTGAATGGGCATAGGGGGATGGAGGTTCTAGGTTAGATGACAACATGACTCGCATTATGGTTAACTTTGTCATCAAATGGCCATCATGCTCTGCCTAATCATTCTTCAGTATTGTCAGTATTTGTATACGATCAATAGCCCACTATACTGCAACACACTTACTGATGATCACTCTGAGATACTTTGCATGATAAATATACAGCTACTTAAGATGCTCATGCTAGCTTTTGATTTGTAGTTGGCATTGGGGCTTGTGAGAAGGCTCCTGTTGAAACAGTGACTTGCATAGTGGCTATGTGACGACATTTTAAATGCCAATTGTATGAGGGCTTGGACCCTCTGTGCCATTCGATCCACCAGGTGTGCTTCAGCACTTGTCGATAGGGTAACTTTGGTATAATGCATCTCTGTGGGAGTGGTTTAAACTTTGCCTTGCCTTTTATTAGCCTTTTTCCAGAAATTGCAACCCTATCCCACAGTCATTCACAATGTCAAGAACAGCCTGCACGGTGTAAGCAGCAGGTTAGCAGAGCAGCAGTAGCTTTCGGCCCTCAGTCAGTATCTACACAAGATGTGTTCAGGTACAGTGTTGTTTAGGTAATCAACATTTGGCAACGTGCGTAAAATGGAAGAAAATAGACTTGAAGCATAAAAATACACTTCGGATTGCAGACGAAGCCGCCTGTGTAAACAGCTGGATTTACTAAAACGGAAGCATATCTGTTCTATCAGACGAATCCATCGTCTCCTTGTAAATGAGCTTTTACCCTTTCCCAGTCAGCGTTCACAGCAGATGTCTGTTTCTGGTGTTCATTCAGTGTTTTATCCAAGGCCATTTTCTTAGATTTGTGGCATGTGATGTCATACCCAACTCCAGTTTTCATGTGATGTCATACCCAACTCCAGTTTTCCTCTCAGCAGAGATCTGATCCCCCTTGTTTTTTTTTTTTTTTTTGTGAAAACCTGCATTGACTGGAAGAAGAGCTGGATCTTTCTGTGTGGTAAAGTGAGATCAGCACAGTAGTCAGGAAGCCTATAGAGCCGGTTAGAAGGTACAGTCTGTGCTCATACAACAAGGGTTATAAATGCATAACCTTCCACCTAAAGCAATCCAACATTCCTTCCTAGCTTTTGGGTTGAATAAAAACCATGGAGAGCTAGCCTTCTTGGTATACTCTCTTGGTATGTGTATATTTAGAATTACTTTATGTTCATCATTTGCTGACAAATGCAGAATGAGATTCTGCCCCATGATCTTCTTCTGTCCTCACCACTCACTGCCACTTGATTCTCTTTCCCTCTCATGTACTTGTGTACAGTCCCTACCACAACCTCTTCTCATATGCTCCTTGTGTTTCTGCTTTCTCCCTGTCTTAACACCCGTCCTCTCATTCCTCCCCTCACGTCCTGTCCCTCACACTCCTCTGCATACGCAACACGGCTCTGATTCACAGCGGGCGGAGGAAGAGGGGAGGAGAAACACAAAGAGAGGGAGAGATGAGAATTGAAAGGGAAAGTTTCAGCGAGAGACAGAGAGATGCAGGGAGACAGTGAGACACGGAATGAGAATGTGAGAGATAAAACCAGAAAGAGGGAGAGAGGGATTCTTAACCATCACCAACAAGGGAAGTATTGTTTTGAAATAGGTCATGCTACCATGCAGAGGCTGCTTGCTCCAAACAGCTTCTGCTGCACCCTGCAGAAATAGGAAAGGGGTGTGTGTGTGTGTGTGTGTGTGTGTGTGTGTGTGTCTCTGCGTGTGCGCACGTGTGTGTGTGTGCGCTTCCCTCTGCCTCTCTGCTTGTTGTAAAGCCCTAACCACAGGGTACATCCTCTCTTCAGCGATCTCTCTCTGTGTCTGCATCATCATTCCTTTGCCTGACACAATAGACAGCAGACCATCTTTCTTGTTTCTTCTTTCTTGTCTTTTTTCTATACTTCTCTTTCTTTCTCCCTGTGAGCCACCTCTCCTGTTCTCCAAATGTCTTAAATATGGTCAGCTTGTTATCTGCTGCTTACAACAGAGGGAAGAATCAACCACCCTGCTGCTACACTGGGTTTTATGCGTGTGTGCGAGTGTGTGTCTGTGTTTTTCCACAGCATGTGTGTTTATGGTATTATGTCATTATGTGTGCACCAGTTGCTTGCACAGATGCATATATTTTTTGTTTGCTAGTTATGCTTGTATACCCTTGAAGGAGCTGCTAAGAGATGATAGATCATGCACCTTTTAAAGTCTTGATTTGCAAATACAAGACTAGTCGTTCTTGTCCATCCAAAAGAAAATCTCTGCTTAAAATTTGACATTTTTATGGAAATCTGTTTTTCTAGACATCGACATGATCACCTTGTTCTACATTAGTAAGTATAGAGTGAAACAAAGAGGTATGCAGTACAGCCTAAACCCAGCTTGGGAACAGACTGAATTCTGCAGTTTCATAATGGAAGGACAGAGCCGCATGTTCTGAACAGTATGAATCTGCAGGTTCAGTCACTGAAGCTGCTATTCATACAGACCTATGCACTTTGTGTCTCTCAAGGCCTCCCATTCACATTATCTGTCTGACACATTCACCATCTCTCTCTTACACACACACACACACACACACACACACACACACACACACACACACACACACTGCTGTCTAACCTAGACCAAAGCAAGACCCAAGAGTCTTAACCTCAAAATAGCCCCTTTTAAGAAGTGAAAAATGGCAAATAGCCTCACTTTGAGTAACGTTTCTCATTTTTTTTTCTCTCCCTGTGATTGCGTTTGGTCCTCAGGTGTATATAAAGAACACAGACAATCTGCGGCACCTGCCACACACATCCACTGCTGCCCCTCGCAGCACACACACATATACACACAGTGTCGCGGCTCACCGTCCTCAGACAGATTTATGGCCGTGACTGTGGTCTCGGTGGAGAACCAGTGACCGCCCAGATCCTCAGCGGGAGTAACCGCCGGCAATTAATCTAGAGCAATCTGAGGAGGTTGAAAGAGAAAGAGGATGAGAGAGACAGGGAGGCCATATAAAAGCAGGACGATGAGAGAGAGAGGGGGCTGAAAGGGTGGCAACAAAAATAAAAATAGGGATGGAGGATGAAGATAGGAAAAGGGAGTTGGAGGAAAAGGAAAGGAGTCAGCAAGAGTAAACTTTCAAGGCAAAACTGCAGCAAAGGAGGAATGAATCAGAGAGTGTGGGAGTCCAAAGTGAGCAGACAGGGAGAGTCAAGTGAGGGTGGGATTTACACAACCATCCAATGCTAATACAGAGGACGAGAGACATGCTAATATTAGAGAGAGAGAGAGAGTTAAATGTAGATCAAAGATGAAGAGTAAAATTGAGAACGGAGGGTGAGAGGAAAGAGGAAGAAAGCATTATGAAGATGAAAAAGGAAATCGGAGAAATGTCTAAATCGTTTAAGAATCGGACAGATGGCCAAAGCTCGGGTCATAACCGACTCTCTCTCTCTCTCTCTCTCTCTCTCTCTCTCTCTCTCTGTCACACACACATACAGTACACACACAGCTGTCCCAAACATGATGCTACAGGTGCCTTGGGAAGATCTCATTGCAGGGTTTATTGTAAGACTCATTTTTTTCCCATGTGTACTTTGACTGGCCAGTTGGATGATTCAGCTGCAGATTGTATCAGTGTCTAGAAAATATATAAACCTAGATAGTTAAACACAACATTCACTTAAACATTGTTTGCATTCACTATGATACAGTACAGTATGACTGACACTGTGTTTTCTCTGTGTTTTCATATCTACTATCTTTAATAATATGCAAAATACTGTAGACAAAAAAGGTAATTGGTTAAATAGCTATAAACGTTATAAATGCTGCCAGCTAGTTGAATAACTCCTGAACTTTCCCAAAAGTTAGAGAAGAGAATGGAATTCCCAATAAACATGTGAAGTACAAAGTTAAACAAACCTTTATTCAATATTTAAATTACTTGAGCAGTGTCTGCTATATTAGTTAAATGTTAACAGTCAATAGACTATAGTCTGCACAGACAGTCAGTAAGGATTTATGCATCCTAAAGAGGCAAATTGCCCTGAATTTGACCTATCAGGTTGTGTGTTTTCTCCTAGGCAGAGCACGCTCCCAAAGCAGGAAAGATGTGATGATTTGTAAAATGTACTATCATTCTTTCAATTTAACCATTTAGTGGGGTATTTTATGGGAATTAGACACAGTTGCAAGCTGTTGAAAATAATGTTGTGATTGGTTAAATTTATGTTAGAGTAATCATTGTGATCACAAGATTGATGGAGGTACTATACAAAGCCTCTCATCACATTTAGAAGTGCACAGCTTTGAGTGCAACATCATCCACAGACAGTATTATTGAAACCAGTGTGAACATTTAAATAGAAACATAGAGTATGCATGGGATGCTTGAGGGAAAAGTGGACCATAAATTAGAGCAGTCGGTTGCTTCTTTCATCATGTGAGTACTAGTACTGAGCCACAAGGCTTATTAATAAGACATAATAGAAGGAACTGTATGAGCTGTGCAACTAAGTCCCACATCTGAAATGCAGATTACACAATTTCCAAGTATACAATTCCTGCATCATTAATTGTATTGTGTGATTTATTATTTATTTATATTTAGCTTGTGGTAACAATTGATTATACTATCTTTGGTTATGGTTAGGCAGCAAATTTGGTTAAAATTAAATAAGAAAAGGTTGAACTGAAAATGCAAACTTTCTCGGGATGAGTTGAAATAAAAATTTAAAAAACGTATTGAGCTTTATTTTTGTAGGCAAGGTAAAATACCAGGAAACTTTTAGATCTTCTACAGTAGCCACACACGGGGTGGGATCAGCAGAACATGGACAGAGAGCAGTCTCTTCTGACGTTCTCAACGTTTCTTTCCTCTGCTGGATTTAGACGTCATGTCGTCTTTATCCTGACAGAATTTACCAATCCTTGGGGTCATTATCTGGAGCAGGCGGTGTGTGTGAAGTTTTGAAGGAATGGATTCTGCAATGTTTTGCAGGGTTCTGGTGGGATTTGGTCGTTTGGCTGAAAATGGGGGAGAGACAGACAGCAAGTGTCAGATCCTGACATCAAACAGTGAGATGTTGAAGGATGTGGGGTCACCCAAGGGGGACCTCTCACAGAGACGCTGGCAGACACACACACACACACACACACACACACACACACACACACACACACACACACACACACACAATGTATGCATACACACACGTTCACAAATACATAATTTTAAGTACACTTACATGCATGCACACATACCCTCAGAAACTATCCTCAAGGGAGCAACAGAGATAGGCCAAGAACAGTATAAATTCAAAGTTGTGCAAATTCCCAAAGCAAGTCATCTCCATCAACCTTACATCTCTGTAACAACACTAAAATAGCAAACATCACATATGCTGCTGTTTATTCTGCATATTTTTCACATTCACCACAGCTGTCATTTCTTCATTCCAGCATATGTCAAACTGTAAAGAGACACCCTGCATGACAAAAAATAATATGAAGATAATAAAAGGCTTCACCACGGATACTGTATGGAGCTAAATCAGGGCCAAATGTTTTGTTCATTTGAAAAAAATATATATAGTTGAAAAAATAAAGCTTGAAATTGAAAATTTAAGTTTTGGTCAAAACTTGGAAAAAATAAAACCATGTATTCAAACTTAAAATAAGTGTACCAATTTTTCTTTCAGTCTGAATAAAATATAGATTAAATTCTGGAATTATTTTGAATAAATTATAAATTTTCATTTTTCACTTTAATATTTGTTTTCAGTTCCACATTTCATGTTTTCAGATTCAAAACTTATTTTTTTATGCCTTCAAATCTTTTTTTTTTCGGTTTCAAATCTTTTTTTTTTTTTTTCGTTTTCAGATCTGTTTTTCACTTTCAGATAATTTTTTTTCGGTTTCAGACTTTTGGCCGTGATTTTGCGTGGGGGCGTGGCTTCAACTCAGAGGGCGTGGTATTATGAGTGACAGCCTAACAACGAAGGCAGAAGACTCCTCTGTCATGTTGACTTCAGGAAATGGTGTTACTGTGAGAACTATGACTGAATGCTTTCTATCCACTATATACATGTGATGTTTACTTAATAAACTGATGCAAGTGACAAAGTTCCATTTAAAAAATTGTATTGGACAACACATGGTACCAATTACACTATAAGAGCAATAAACTGATTGTGCAGTTCGGCAGGAACAATGACTTCTCCCACTTCCATGTATGACATTGAATGTAGCACCACAGTATTCACTCGGCAGTCAGCATAGCGTCCGCTCCGCCAAGGCAACCTGCTGGCGCAGCCCACAGGTAAGACATGTGAAAGATATTAGCCTTTTTGAATAGATACTTTGGGACATTATCCCGCAGTGGCATTTTTTTTTTGTCATTAACACATAAAGGGAAAATAGGTGAACAGCTGGAAATGAAGCATCGCTAGCACAAAAGTTAGCATTAACTAACGTTAGCTTCACACTAGCTGGTGTTTTTACACCAATTTTAGTGTCCAGCTCAAGTTTTTTGACTTTAACGTGTAGTGGTCTTTGTTAACCTCTGTTTGTCAGAATGACCATAACTCGACAGTGGCTGCCTGCAGCCGTACAGCCTTATAAATGTAAAACATTATAGATAACTAACATTGCTAGTGTTACCTTTTCATGGTTAGTTTAAACAACATAACTTGTCCTGGTCCGCTTTGTTAATCAATCAATCAATCAAAGCTTTTATTACGGACACACACCGTCCAGAAAACAGACAGTAAGACATACAAATACAAAAAGACAAGTTAGTGTATTCTGATACTTAAGTTAGGCTGTGGTAGAAGCCTTCAAAGTTTGCCCACTTGGCATATTTTGTAAGGCATAACTGTCATGCTGTTACATGTAACGTTATAGTGTAAAACGTAATTTATCAGGCCAGAGCATTAATGTAAAGTCATATTTGTCTACTCTATAAAAGGAGACCTTCTTCACTGCAGCCAGTGTCAAGTTATGGTCATTCTGACAAACCGAGGTTAACAAAGACCAATACATGTTAAAGTAAAAAAAACTTGAGCTGGACACTGAAATTAGTGTAAAAACACCAGCTAGTGTGAAGCTAACGTTAGTTAATGCTAACTTTAGTGCTAGCGATGCTTGATTGCCAGCTTTGTCCAGCTGTCCACCTATTTTCCTTTTATGTGTTAATTACAAAAAAAATGCCACTGAGGGGATAACGTCGCAAAGTATCTATTCAAAAATGCTAATATCTTTCACATGTCCTACCTGTGGGCTGGTGCCAGTGAATACTGTGGTGCTATAAGTCATACATGGAAGTGGGAGAAGTCATTGTTCCTGCTGAACTGCACAATCTGGCACAGTTTATTGCTCTTATAATGTAATTGGTACCATTTGTTGTCCAAAACATTTTTTTAAATGGAACTTTGTCATTGGCATCAGTTTAAGTAAAAATCACATGTATATAGTGGATAGAAAGCATTCAGTCATAGTTCTCACAGTAACACCATTTCCTGAAGTCAACATGAAAGAGGAGTCTTCTGCCTTCTTTGATAGGCTGTCACTCATAATGCCACGCCCCTCTGAGTTGAAGCCACGCCCCCCACGCCAAATCAGGGCCAAAAGTCTCAAACCGAAAAAAAAAATATCTGAAAGTGAAAACAGATCTGAAACCGAAAAAAAAAAAAGATTTGAAGCCGTAAAAAAAAAAAGATTTGAAGCCGTAAAAAAAATAACTTTTGAATCTGAAAACATGAAATGTGGAACTGAAAACAAATATAAAAGTGAAAAATGAAAATTTATAATTTATTCAAAATAATTCCAGAATTGAATCTATATTTTATTCAAACTGAAAGAAAAATTGGTACACTTATTTTTAGTTCAAATACATGGTTTTATTTTTTCCAAGTTTTGACCAAAACTTAAATTTTCAATTTCAAGCTTTATTTTTTCAACTATATATATTTTTTTCGAATGAACAAAACATTTGGCCCCGATTTAGCTCCATAATACTGCGGCTGATTAAATAGTTTTGTTGGCAGTCTTTTTGGTGCCATTTAACTTTTGAAGATATTTTTTTTATATTCTAATCCATCTATTTAACAGAACAAACTATAAAGTATGTGAAGCAAACCGACAAGAATTTAAAGAAATCATACAATAAACAACAAAATCTGGCAATGGTGAGGAAATACTTGGCTTGGGGATTTTGAAGCTCTGTCAGACTCAAGTGTCAGCCATTATTTGGGTGAATCAGGAATAAAAAGTCTGGTCAACAAAGTGTTATTCCAGTTCGTGCTTCCAAATGAATTATTTTCATGTTGATGAAGTATTTGACTGTTGTCCCTCATTAAGTGTTGTGCACCATTTAAGCCACTGGATAAAAGAGCATGCTATTAGTAGTTTGTATGTGATAACTTTTGTTTCATTCTCATGTGTATTGAGAGTGTAAACAGTACGTGTGTGTGTGTGTACGAACACTATGATTTGAATTTCTGATGGATGGGCATCAGTAGCTTTTGCTGTAGCTGTGGATGTAAATCCACAAGCATCTCATGAAACCTTAAAAGACATAGTTGCTGCAGATTAACTATTAACATTGCATGGTTCAATTATCACTACTACATATTTTTTTCTTCACAATTAGCAGTAATTAGCCTGGGCTACACAAATACACTATTTCTTTGAAAAGTAATCTCTGCATCATCAGGAAACTATC